>NW_018253370.1:71567-77437 GCF_001263595.1 Phalaenopsis equestris
AAAAAATGATTTGATGGAAGGGACTAGTCGATTACCATCAATGATAACTGCACAAACAAGAGATCTAGTCAGTACCAATGAGGAAAGAGTGTTGGATGCACCACTAAGAAGAACACAACCCCGTAACGTTAATCGTGTCAATCACAAAGCTTTTCTACGTGAGGAAAAGAGATGCATGAAAGAGGTAGAATATACACTCACTTCGATTCCTAAGGGGAAAATTTATGAGTCTTGCATGAGAGAAACTTCTTCTAGTCTACCTGTTAGGAAGTACGAGTCTGAGTTTGCTGCAGAGCAGATACTGCCAGCAATTCCAGGTGAACTTTATAGGGTTGCCCAATGTGCAATGTTGAGGTTCTCGTGCAAGCATTGATAGGATGAGCATTCATGAAATGCCCAACATGCAATGTTCTCTATTTTGATCAGTACAGTTCATTTGAGGAGTTCATAGCCACTGACACTTGACGCCAAGAGATAGTTTACTCGGACACTGAGTCATATATTCTATTATCTACATAGCCAAATCAGACATGGTATCCTATAGATGTTGAGATGAGGGAGCCACCCCAAAGATCTCAAAGGATTCCTACGGTGAAGCTGGAAAGAACGAACATATTTAAGAAACGAGAATTTGAATTCTACTAGGAAATCCAAGGAAATTTTGTCAACATTCTGGAAGGCCTGGAGCTGTATACAGGGGTCCTCTTTGAAAATGATGAAAGGAGAATTCATGACTGTGTATTTGACCTGAGGGACAGAGTTCGAGCTGGTTTGCTAAATAAAAAAACTTACTCAGAGCCGCAGGAATGGATGCGTAAAAAAAGCAAGATAACCATCCAGTATGGTTGCTGCTATAACTTTGTCGAAGATAGGAAGGGGAACCTCCCGGGTATCATCATATATGATGTGGTGGATCCTCTACCTTCTAAGATAAAGAAAATGATCAAAAGGATGGTCAGATGGAGCATATTACCAGTGAAATACATTCCAAATAGTTGTATAATAAATATCTATGATGAAGGAGATTGTTTTCCTCCGCACATAGACCACCATGATTTTGTAAGGACCTTCTGCACGGTGTCCTTCATGAGCTGAAGTAATATCCTATTCAAGAAAGAGATCGATGATGTTGGCCCTAGGGAATTTAGAGGAGCTGCTGTGATTCTACTACTGATGGGTTCAGTACTAATTCTGAAGGGAAATGGAGCAGATCTAGCCAAGCACTGCGTTCCGGGGGTACGACACCGTAGAGTGTCTGTGACATTCAGTATAATGGATTATAATAAAGTATCGTATGGGTTTTGAATGGATTCAGAGTTGAAGGATTTGTGCCCGTACGAGCTATGAGATGGTTGCACCTCTAAGTACACGTAAAAGAAATTCTTGTCCTATAGCATAGCTTAGTAGATCAGCTTGATCGGGAGCTCACCCCACAGAGGACAGACAGACAGTCTATGGACAGTTATGTTTTGCATCATGATGTAGAAGATATGATATGAAATGTATCAGATGTGTTCGATATATAATATGTATTCAGCATGTGATGTCTCAGGATGTATTCAACAAGTTGTTTCTTTTGATGCTTCAGCTTGTATTCAGTCTGCAACACATGTTTAAAGCAAATTAATGAAATTTCTTGCAGATTTTAACATGTTTGTCAAATTTCCCTTTCTTTAAGATTGATAAAGAGCCGTAGAACCATACATTAGTTCTGAATTATAATGAACAAAGAAAAATAAAATGAAAGTCTGATATTAAAATTTAAAATTGTTTTTGAAAATCAACCAAAGAAAATTAAATTTTGAAAATGTACTTTGATAATTAAATGTGATAAAGACAACAAGAAAAGAAAATGATAAACTTTGCTTAGTTTGTTTCTTTCGAGTTCGAGGTTTCTTACTCTTTGCTTGCGCAACACGACTATCCTTGTCTGCACTAATTTCCTCACATCCCCGCGGAGTTTCACACTCTGCACAAAATCTTACAAATTTTCCTCAAAAATGTTAATCTTCAAATGTCACATATCTATGAGCTCAACACCACAAATTCTCTACACTATTTTCATGTTATTCTCAGAGTTAGTACTGAGATTCTGATTCCCTCTCACTGCCTCTTGGGTTGGATGTGAGTCATCGAGCTTTCCTCCCCAACCTAGTAAAATACTTTTCTGATTAGCTCTTGAGTTGGATGTGAGTCATCAAGCTTTCCTTCTCAATCTGGTCTCTTTCCACTACCTCTTGGATTGGATGTGAGTAATCATGCTTTCCTTCCCCACATAGTGATATGTTTCCGAAGTAAATTCTAGTTCCCAAAAAATTTTAGAGGTTAAGGATTTTATATCCGATTCCGTGTTCCTGTAAGATTCCCCTTCTAATTCAATCTTTCAAATCAAATTCTACAAAATTTTAGAGGTTGAGGATTTTATATCTGATTTTTCATTTCTTTAGGAGTCCCCTCCTATCACAATCTTTCAAATCAATTTCTATGAAATTTTAGAGGTTAAGGATTTTATATATGATTTTGTGCTCCTTTAGGAGTCCCCTTATATCGCAATCTTTTAAATCAAATTCTACAAAATTTTAGAGGTTGAGGATTTTATATACGATTTCATGTTGCTTTAAGAATCCCCTCCTATCGCAATCTTTCAAATAAAATTCTACAAAACTATAGAGGTTGAGGATTTTATATCTAATTTTGAATAGAGGTTGAGGATTTTATATCTAATTTTGAGTTGCTTTAGAAGTTCCCTTCTATCGCAATTATTCAAATCAAATTCTACAAAAATTTTAGAGGTTGAGAATTTTATATTTGATTCCGCGTTGCTTTAGGAGTCTCCTCCTATCGCAATCTTTCAAATCAAATTCTACAAAATTTTAGAGGTTCAGAATTCTATATATGATTTCACGTTGCTTTAGGAGTCCCCTCCTATCGTAATCTTTCAAATCAAATTCTATGAAATTTTAGAGGTTGAGGATTTATATCCGATTCCGCGTTGCTTTATGAGTCCCCTCCAATCCCAATTTTCCAAATCAAATTCTAAGATATTTTAGAGGTTGAGGATCTATGTCTGATTCCACGTTGTTTTAGGAGTCCCCTCCTATCGCAATCTTTCAAATCAATATCTACGATATTCTAAAGTATGAGGATTCTGACATCCGATTCTGCATTGCTTAGCAATGGTTCACACTATCTTTTATAGGATGAGGATTATGACATCCAATTCTGCATTAATTAGCAATGGTTCACACTATATTTTAGAGGATGAGGATTCCAACATCTGATTTTGCATTTCTTAGAAATGGTTCACACTATATTTTATAGATTGAGGATTCTGACATTCGATTTTGCATTGCTTTGTGATGGTTAAAATACCAAATTTTAGAGGATGAGGATTCCAACTTCTGATTCTACATTTCTTAGCAATGGTTCACACTATAATTTAGAAGATGAGGATTCTGACATCCGATTCTGCATTGCTTCGCAATGGTTCAAATTATATCAAATTCTAGAGGATGAGGATTCAGACATCTGATTCTGCATTGCTTTGTAATGGTCTAAATATCAAAATTTAGTGGTTGAGGGAGCAAGCCCTTTTGATTAATTCAAGGCATCCTACTCCCATTCTTTGACATCAGTATAAGACCATCTTGAGTGGAGTATGGCATCTGATTCTCATTCTGGGGATTGATCCCCAAATTTTAATTCCCATTTTGGGGTCAACACCCGAATCTTCACAATTTGAAATCCACCTTCAAATCCCTAGCAAGAGTTTCAAATCCTTAGTTTCACTCGAATATTCACTTCCTAGTACCCTAGTAGAAACAACTGTCACTCAATTTTACACTTCATTCTAAGTTTGTTAACTTAGAAGTTTGTGTTGGTTTGTTGATCTGGTCAGTCAACACCAATACGTACGATGTGCTTGCTTGGCACACCACACCTATTAGGGGTACATTTGTTGACCTCACTTTTGATTGAGGTCTAGTTTTTCCTCTATAGTAGCCTAGGGTCTAGCCAAAGGACTTTCTTGTTGACTATTCCTAAAAAACTAGAAAAGTAACCCTCACCATTAGAAATTCTAAATTTTTCCTTGCTCAACTTGATGTTACACATATTGGTCCTAACCTCTAGCACTTAGTAGGTGGGTTCAATAAGGGAGAGCTCAAGGTGAGTGCCCATAGGATTACCTGGCCTTATGGTTAGCCCTCTGGAGGTGTGGTCTTAGTTGCTCTCATACACACACATGCACATTACACTCCCACTCACCACCTTAAACCTAAACCTATCTTAATTTGATCCATTGACACTTTGGGAGACTCATGTAGATGGTCCCTTAGAACCACTAGCCCTAGGCAAGGGTTTAGCTAAAACCAGTGCATATATGTCCCAAAGTAGGAAATTATATTGGTCCATGGCTCGTGTAGGGATTCACACCCCAATTTTACCAAGATACCAAGCTTAGCCTTTTGCCCCTAAATTCACCCAATTTACGAAAATGCCCTTGAAACCTCAAAATTCCTAAAATTACTAAAAATACCCAAATTTATCCAAAAATCATCTAAAACCACTTGAAACTACCCAAAGCACTCCAAAATTTCAAAAATTTCCAAAATACCCCTCATTTTGCCAAAATTACCAAAATACCTTTGATGACTCAAATTGTCCCAAAGCCATCCAAATCATTCTAAATGTCCCCAAAATCAATTTGACACACTCCATTGAGCTCAATTTGACCTATTTTGACCAAAAGCCCCAAATTTCCTTTAAAGGCCCAATTACTTTAAAGGCCAAATTTCCTTTAAAGGCCCAATTACCCCAATTCACCCCCAATGTCCACCAATTTGATCACAATTTTCCCAAATTTCAATTATAAATCAAATTCATTATGTACAAGCTTGATTGAAACCCAATCCAATCCCATTTGACCAACATTTGAATCCAAATTTAACCCAAATCAAAAAGCCCTAATTTGACCCAAAACCAAAATCTCACTCAATTGAACCCCCAAATCTATCCAACTGCCCCAATTTTGCATCATAAACTCTTCAAAACATTTACCCATATCAACATGAGCCTTCAATTGGCCTTGTTCAAGCACCAATTTTACTCAAGGTCAACTTGGACCAAAACCCCCAATTTTGCCCCCAAATTGGTCATGTCCCCAAGTTCAACCAAATTGAACCCAATAACTCTAAAATTTCCACTCAATTTCTATCCAAAACTCTTCATAACAATCCTTAGGATAAATTTGAATCATCAATTGGACCTTGGCCGAACTCTAGCCCAACTCAAACCCAAGTCTAACCCAACAACCCAAAATTGACCAAGTGACCAAAATCCTTCAAATTGAACCTCCAAATCAATTCAAAATCACTCCAAATCTTTTCGAACCTCTTTGTGACAATCACCTATATCATCTTGATTAATGAATTGAGTCCAATTTTATGGTTAGCCCAAGCCAAACCCAACTTCAAGCCAATTTGACTCAAATTGAACCCATGCACCAAAATTGACCAAGCCATGCCAAATTGATCAAACCAAACCCTCTACAACCACCATATGGACCCTAGTAACCAGATTAGGCTCACCACGATCACAATACATGTGCTATGGACCAATGGTCCCTTGATTTAGGGTATTTTTCACTCATTTAAGCATTTTTTCTATTTTTACTTGTATCTGTAAGAAAAACACAAAAATAACTTCCATTAAAGTGCAATATCTCAAAAATAGGTATAAAAATGTGTCTAAACATACTATATATTTTAGGTGTATCAACTGGCCTCTCCCTTTAATGATCTAAGTATTTTTTAATAAAAATTCAAGAGGTGCCTTGGTGTCTCTAAAAAAAATTAAGAAAAATTAAAACC
>NW_018253370.1:77604-81663 GCF_001263595.1 Phalaenopsis equestris
GATGCTTAGGTGTGGCTCTCTCTTTAAAACTTGCGCGCAAGCGCCAGTCTTAAGTGCTTTGGCGCCTCAGTTCAATTTTTGCACCTTCTTCATTTTTGCTCCAAATTTGATCCTTTTTCAATCCTTTTACCATTTTTCATCCATTTGATTGTACCTGAAATAAAAAAACACAAATACCTCTCATTAAAGCACAATGTCTCAAAAATAGGTATAAATTGTGTATAAAAAGACTATATATTTTAGGTGTATCAGCTAGTGATTATGTTATTGGAGTTGTTTTAGGATAGAAACATGATAACATTTTTAAAGTAATTTACTATGCTAGTAGAACTCTTAATTAAGCTCAAATTAATTTTACCACAACTGAGAAAGAGTTATTAGCAATAGTATATATTATTGATAAATTTAGATCATACTTAATTGGAACAAACTGTTTTGTGCATACAAATCATTCTGCTATTAAATATTTAATGAAAAAGAATGATGTTAAACCTAGACTCATAAGATGGATTCTTCTTTTGCAAGAATTTGACTTTGAAATAGTAGATAAAATAAGAGCTAAGAATCAAATTGTTGATCATCTATCAAAGCTTGAATTAGAAAAATCACTCTGTTTTGAAAAAAAGAAATTAATGAATATTTTCCAAATGAAGAACTACTTAGTATTAATGAGTGTGGTGTTCCATGGTATGACGACATTATGAACTTTATTTTTAGTGATATTATACCTTATAGAATGACATACCAACAGAAGAGAAAATTTTTATCTGAAGCTAAGACTTGTTTTTGGGATGACCCATTTTTATATAAATAAGGAAAGGATCAAATTGTTCAAAGATGTGTGCCTTTAGAAGAAACTTATGAAATTATCTAAAAAATGTCATAATTCTGATTTTGGGGGACATTTTGGTGTTGATAAAACAACGTACAAAATTTTACAATCTGGATTTTATTGCCCAACAATCTTTAAAAATGTTAATGCTTATATCAAAACTTGTGATCGATGTCAATGAATAGGAAATATTTCTATAAGAAATGAGATGCCCCTCAATTATGTGTGGAAAGTTGAGATAGTTGATGTTTGGGGATTAGATTTCATGACACCATTTATACCATATTCAGAAATTTATATATATTTATAGCAGTAGACTATGTATCCAAATTGACAGAAGTTGTTGCTTTACCTTGATGTGATGCTCAAACTGTTACAGAATATTTAAGAACAAATATATTTTGTTGATTTGGGATGTCGAGAGTGATCATAAATAACAAGTGAAGTCATTTTAGGAATTCAATAATGGAGAAATTATTAAAGAAAAATCATATCAACCATCAAATTGCTACTGCTTATCATCCTCAAACAAGTGATTTTGCTAGATTATCTAATTGTGAAATTAAAAGAATATTGGAAAAATCTGTGAATCCAACAAAAATGGATTGGTTAGTCAAACTTGATTATGCTTTGTGGGCTTATAGGACTTGATATAGAACTTCTATAGGAATATCCTCAAATAGGCTAATATTTGGGAAAACTTGTCATTTAACAGTTGAACTTAAGCATAAAGCATAATGGGCTATTAAAGAATTTAATTATAATTTAAAAAATGCTAGAGAGAAAAGACTATTGCAATTAAATTAGTTTGAAGAGATAAGGAACAAATTTCATGAGAGTGCTAAGATTTATAAAGAAAGATGATGATGTGGCATGATCCGAGGATTCTTACTAAAAATTCTGAGCTAGGGCAACAAGTTTAGCTATGTAATGTAAGGTTAGAGTTATTTTTTAGGAAAGCTTAAGTCCAACTGGATGGTCAAATTTGTTGTGATAAAAGTTTATTCCTATGGAGCTGTGGATATCAAAGATCCTAAAATTGAGAAAATATTCAAAGTGAATGGTCACAAACTGAAACCCTACCTTTTAGGGGACCAACTTAAATTAAATGATTTTATGTCATAGGGTCAACCAGAATAAGCACTGGTTATGATGAGCTGATGATGTTAAACTAAGCACTTAGTAGTAGGCAACCCATAGTTATCAGTGTGTTTTTGTTTTGAATGTTATGTTGTTGTTTTTTATTAAGAAAAATTTTGGTTGTATTTTGAATATATAATGAATTAGTAATGATTCTAAGACATTAATAGAAGACTTATACTTGTTAGAATGAGTATTTGTATGTTAGTTAGTGGTTTGAGAATGTGTCTATTAATTTTAGGCTTTGTCCAAAGCCTATAAATAGAAGGGAATGAAGAGAATTCTCACCTAACTTTAATTTTTACCCTAAAATCTAAGTGAAGTGTGAGAGATCTTAGAAAAATGTCTTCTTAAGAGATTGATATGAAGAAGAAGGAGGAAAACATCAATAAGAAGTTTGTTTGTCAAAGTGCGCAATAAAGAAGAAGAGGAAATTATTGGTAAAACAAAAAAATAAAGGCAGTGGCTCAAGTGATTACAAAAAACCCCACCAGCACCAGCTGCCGTGGAACCCCAGCTTCCATCAATATTAACTTTGATCCAACCAATCATAGTGGCCATCCTACCAACCTGGGGTTGAGACATAGCTCCTCCCAGGCCAAGGATATGACTAGCACGATGAAAATAAGTAAGAGTATATGAAACAATATTAGACGGAGCCAAAACAAGATTTTGATATTTATAATCATTTATGATCACCCAAATAAACAAAATAACTGTCAAAGGAAATGATACACAAAAATAATATGTTTTTTTAAGTATACATTTTATGCTTATTTGTTGTGATATTGCACTTTAATAAAGGGTATTTTCATATTTTTGTTGCAGATATATCAATTTTAGGCATTTGGTGCAAAAGTAGCAAAAAGGACAAAATTTGGAGCCAAAACAATGAATTTTGGGAATTCTGGCGCCAGATGCATCGGATTGGCGCCATAAGCGACATTATACAGAGAGCTTGTGCCAGATGCCCCAAATTGGCGCTAGAAGCACCATTTGACAAAAAGTTGGCACTAGTTGCGCTAGAAGTGCCAAAACCCATAATATCGCGAACTTAAGCAAGCTGGCATCAGATGCGCTAGAGATGATTTTTTTATGGATTAAAGCAGCTCGAAACACATTTTGTGCAAATTTTCAAATAGACACTTACTCTAAACACCCCTTAGAGTGATTCAACACATCTAGATTGTTTGAAAGGTTCATTTATGAAGGGATATGTCTCTTGGATCAATTTACATGTCTTATGAATTCAAAAGAGTTGACTTTTGGATAGAATTTTAGTGAGAATTTTGAATTCATTTTGGAGGGAGGTAGCTGTTAATAAAAGAGGGGTCTTGAAGAACAAAGAGGAGGTGAGAGACTTATTCTTCATTACACTTCTAAGAGCAAATTGAGAGTGCTTGTAAGGAGAGAAAGACTTGAAGAGAACTTTAAGGGATTTGCTTGAAAAGGATTGTGAGATAAGTTGTGTCTTTTATTTCTTTTTTTTTTAAAACATATTTTTATTTACAAAATCTATATTTTGTCGTATCCTTCTCATGAATTCTGAGTAGCACTCTTTATCCTTCTCACTACTTTGAGATATGGTTTTGCGAACATTGATTTTATTTTAAACGGATCTAAATGTCAATAATTTGTGATGATTTGAACTTCGATCTTCATTTAATTTTCAATTTAGCCAATTGAATTGTTAAAATATGTTGAGAAACATATGTTTCAAAAGGGCTATGATTTCTATGACATAGTGAGAATCACAGTTGATTTCATGGGAGAGGATATAATCCATGGAGTTGAGTGCAAATAAATAAGGAAATATACTTTGTTGGATGCAGAATTGGAGATTTTAAAGTGAGAGATTAAAATCCCCAAATTGGTCCAGTTTATTGGAAACTAATCGGACATTGTTATCCCTCCGGTGAGGGAGTAGTGGCAGCTCTGGAGTGGCAGGTGGTATCCTACTAGCCTAACCACGAAATTAGGGCTAAACTCTGGATTAGTTAATGTTCTTTGTACACTCAGAAGAGGTTAAAGAATAATATTGCTCCTATTTGGTACAAAACAATTTATATATATATTTTCAAATGATT
>NW_018253370.1:81754-87013 GCF_001263595.1 Phalaenopsis equestris
ATATATATTCAGATGATTTTAATTTTTTCATAATCTATATACTCATTGTAAAGGGGAAGTGTTGACCTCACTTATGGTTGAGGTCTAGGTTTTCCTCTATATCTGTTTGTATTTGAAATTGTATCGAATTCAAAGTCTGCGCCATTAACTCAATCTCAAAGAAGAAACCACTGTCGAAGGGCTCGGAAGGCCTCTAAAGCAAAAATTCTTGGAAAGATACTTATTGATAAGTTTCCTCACGAGGAGGAACTTGGATTAATGGAGGCCTCTCCACTCCTGCCAAGGAGTAGGTTTCACCTGTTGATGAATACTAATGGATATGAAAGTATTAAGAAGATCGTTGCTACCTTACCATCATTTCATGGTCATAGTGAGAAGAGGGAGAAACCTCCTATCACTAAAGTTTGTACGGTGTTCTAGAAATTTGCCACCAAAGAATGATGTTCAATCGTTGAGTTGCTTAAATGAGTGGAATGCGCAGTGTCCCCTTGAATTAAGAAAGAGATTTTAAGGGATGTCAAATCTATCTGACAATCTCAGAAGTCAACTGAAGTTTTGCCAACCCGTATTCCAGTTAGGTTCCATCTGATGAGTCGAGTTGATACTATTGTCACTACCACCGATTTTGTTGCCTCTGTCACTCCAAGGTCTGCAGGACGTTGAGTGGCCAAGACACATCAAGGTCTTAGGATACTGTTAGTCATTGTTTGTAAGAATACCCCAAAGAAGGAGAAGACAAACAAGTCACCTGATATTGTATTTGGTCTCCACCACGGGGAGCATGCCGCTCTTTGACATACTGAGGCCTCCGTTAAACACCCCATCTCAAGACATCACCACTAAAGCAGAAGGTATGGATACACAATGTCACCGTACCAATATAGTTCAATGAACCCATAGGGTAGGAATGTGGAATGAAATAGAGGTCTAAAGTATCAGACATCATTGCAACTAGTGCTACCGAGTTTAAGGAACAAGTAGAGAATGTTCAGGAAAATCCTCTAGATCTTAAGATAATCCAGGAAGCAATAATTGAACAAAAAGCTGAAAAGCTCAGGGCTGAGATTTCCGAGCTAGCCAAAGAGCATGGAGTAGCCATTGATGCTGATGAATATTTTGATTTTAATGATTGTCTCGATGAAGATTTCATGGATATTCATGCAACCAAGACTAGAGCTGTTGCATCTGTTCGCGATGCCCAACCTCTCATTGAAGGGAACGCCGCGGATGATTTGCACGGGGTTGTTTTCTCAAGTGATGAGCAAATTAGTCAGACGGAAAAGAGAATGGATGAGATGGCTGCCACCATGGCCGCCATGGCTACAGTTCATGGGCAGTCCCAGTCACAACAGGTAGCTTCTACAGGAGTCAACCAGCCAAAAATAGTTCATATCACCGATGAAAAGAGAGAAGTTGCCTCCGCTAAAGGAGAGGATCAACAAAAGAAGAATTTTTCACCAAGTACTATACTGGAGAAAGATATTAAATAGTTGATCGAACAACATGTTTGGGAGGCCTTATCCCAAACTAAGGGTGGTGCATTGATTTCAAGGGGTAGACCTTACATGGAGTAGTTCAATGTCGTACCCTACCCTATTGTGTCACCGAGCTTTAAGACATTCAATGGGACTAGAAATCCCAGGCAGCATAAAGCACATTTACAAGATAGTTATGGCAACACCAGAGGTAATGAAGCTTTACTCTTCTAATAGTTTGTCAACAGCTTGTCAGAAATTGAATTTGATTGGTACGTTGAGCTACCCAACGAATCAATCAAGATATTTATCGAGTTAGAACAGTTGTTCATGAAAAGATTTATCGTAGCGTAACATCATGTTTATATTGGAGATCCAGTAGTATAAAGGAAAAATCCTAACGAGACCTTGGTGGATTACATCTTGAGGTGGAGAAACCTTAGCATGAAATGTGAACCTCAAGTACAAGAACAACATGCAATTGAGATTCTACTCAAAAGCATCCATGGGCCGGTAGCTTTAATGCTTAAGGGACTCGCCATCAAGAACTTCAAGAAGCTGCTAAGCAAAGCCAGTAGTTTAGAAGAGGAAGTTAAACACATGGATTCCCAAGAGAAGTCAGATAATTCTAGGATGACCAGAATATTTGAAAAGAAGTCTAGAACAATGGCAACAGTCGATAAGGGAAAGCAACCAATAAAGATACAAATAGAGCATTCTCACCAAAGTTCCCAGCAATCGTCATAGCATGCTCAGCAATAAGCACAGTAGTATAGCCAGTCTAGTCAGCAGTCACACCAGGGAGGACCGTACTGAGCAAAGGGTAGAATGGGTCCAACTCTTTTATAACGAAAGAAGCGAGTATATTTTTTTGAAGATGAGGTTGTGCAAAGATGTTTAGAAATTTAATGAAGAAGCCTGAGTTCAGATTACCAGAACTGAAGAGGCCGAAAGAAGTTGACAAAAAGGAGTATCCCAATTTTTGCCCCTATCACAGAATGTTGGGACATACAATAGATGGTTGTTTTGTTTTCAAGGATTGGCTCAAGAGGAATTGGCTGAAGAGGAATTTTAAAGAAGGAAATATAACAATCCTGAAGGAATACTTGAAAGAACCTGAAGAAGGTTCTATAAATATGATTTTTGCCGAGCCAATCACTCTGATAGATCTGTATTTAGAAAAACATGGATGGAGTACAATTTGGAGCAAGTCATCCAAGAAGATATTGAATCAGATTCAAACCGCTTTAGCACACACAGCCGTTCAGAGTCTACAGCCTGTTCATCCCAAGATGGAGATTTCGCTAGAGAAATCACTGAAACCAGAAGAGAAAGAGAAGAACAATATTGTGAAGATCGATAGCGCAAAGGGTAGGATAGGGGTTACCTCTGTTAGATTGGTTGTCTCGGATTCAGGAAAGAAAATCCTCGAACCCCTGACCATGTATGATTATCTTTTTGCCCGACCGGAGTATTATGAATACAATGATTATGATTTTGGCTACGTTTTAACTATTTCTAATAATAACGTAACTGACTTTGCTTAATCTAAACCTGATCTCAATTCCTAAACTGATCCTCAAATCGCACTTAAGTACACTAAATCTATTAATGAAAATGAAGAAGATAACAATGACATTGACGAAACCGGTTACGATAGCACCGGGAGTGACAATCCAATCCTCGAGTGCCATGGTGCACCACTTGCTATTAACTTGGATCTCTCCGATGAAGAAGAAGAGACACCAAATTTTTTTCCTACAGCATCTCAGGAAGAAGAAATTACAGAAATAAATCTAATGAGCAGGAAAGTATTACCCTTGAGGTCATCTTCAATGGATAAAGTAAAACATATATTTACTCGTGAAGAGCTACCTCAACCTCCTCCAATGGAAGAACCACATAATCAATAAAAGGTCAGAGGATTGTATAAAGTGGATTATAATGTGCTAGCTCATCTTATGAGGTTTTTGGCCAAACTAAGCATCTACGATGCTTTGATCCTGTCAAAGGAGACTGTCAATCCTGTCAAAGGAGATGAGATAGTCTCTCGTTACAGTCTTGCTTGACCCAGAGATTTTCTTAACTCAGTTGTCAAATACATCGTCGGATGAATTTTGTTTGTTAAGAGAATAGCCTGGGATAACTTTCACAGTTGAAGACTTGTTGCTCGGTACCACTGACCATAACCGACCGCTCTACATCTCCTCTACATCTCCGCTCTACATCTCCGTTAATATCAGCCGATTTGTATTGTCCAGAGTTGTAGTGGATCCAAGAGCATCGCTCAACTTAATGATTCTACGGACATTAGGATATTTGGATATTAAAGCTAAAGAGCTTACAATCGATAAAATGATGTTAAGAGGATGTAACCAAAATGGAGAAAGAGTCATTTGATCGATTACACTGTTAATGAAAGTTGGAGAACTAGTAACAACCGCAAAATTACACATCATCAATGCAGAGACCTCTTTCAATGATTTACTGGGACGATAATGAATTCAAAAACATAATATGGTTCCATCATCTCTACATCAATGCATCAAGTATTTCAAAGAAGGTCAAAAATATTACATCAAAGGGGATTTGCAGCCATTCTTAGTTCATGAAGCAGGCATCCACAAAGACACCGCCTACTATGTTCTTCCAAAGAAGACTGTCTTTTGCCGTGAAGTTTTACCAAGTAAGATGGAAGATTCAAAGGGTTCAAAAGAGCAAGATCATTGAACTCCCCTTCAACGATCCAACAATCTACTACAATTTCTTCACAATGAGCTGGTAGAGGTTCTTTTAGCCCATACACCTGAGATCGAGGCTAGGGATGTGGATGAGGAAGGATCAACACAATTGTTGAATGGACTAGGCTGACCATCAACATTGACCTGGAAGATGGTTCTAATGAAGAAAGCTCTAAGGAAGAAATGATGATGATAAAACAGAAGAAACCAAAGTATGAAATTTCCTTGGAAGATGTGTAGAAAGATGAATATGAGTCGATGTATGATTGAATCAACCACTATGTGCATGCCATGACCCTTACCCCAATCCACCCACAAAAGGTTAAGAGTTTAGAGGTCAAGGAGTTCCATAGCATTGGTTCAAAGCTGAAAAAGTTTTACCGTGCTTTCCCTTCTACTAATACTGAAAATCATGTAAATTTGGAAGAGGATTCTAATAAATTAATGGAATTACCTTTTAGTTACTTTTCTCCTTGTGTACAAAATTAATTCAACAGGGATATGTGCCAAAAAAATGGCCAAAAAATAAGCTGCAACTTTTTGAAAAATTATGGAATGTTAAAAGTCAAACTCCTGACTCAAAAGAAAGTCTCAAATTTGGTACTGTAGAACTAGTCGATGACTTAAAATTTTGCATGGTAGCGGATTGGAAGAGAATTGCCTCGATGTAGAGGATGACTCTCAAGATCAGTTAATAGGTGATGCGCCACCGGAATTTGAAGAACAAATTATGTCAACAGTAGATGAATTAAAAGAGATTAACCTTGGGACTGAGGAGCAGCTTCAATCTACCTTTATAGTTCTCTACTCAATGAGGAAGAATTCACATAGTTGATAAAATTATTGTCAGAATTTGAAGATTGCTTTACCTCGAGTTATGATGAAACACCAGGGCTGTCAGTAGAAGTTACAATTCATAAATGGAGTAGAAAAAAATATGACCCCAGTAAAACAAGCTCCCAGAAGAATGTACCTCGAGATAGAGCAACAAGTAACTGTTGAGGTGAAGAAATTAATAGATGCTAACTTTGTAAGAGAAGAGA
>NW_018253370.1:87345-99917 GCF_001263595.1 Phalaenopsis equestris
AACAGAGATCTTTGATGACCTCATTCACAACCAAGTGGAGTGCTACATGGATGATTTGGTCATTAAGAGTAAACAGAAAATAGACTATTTGTATGATTTAAGGATCGTGTTTGAACGATTACGACAATATAATTTCAAGATGAATCCCTTAAAGTGTGCATTTGGCATCACCTCTGCTAAATTTATAGGATTTATTGTTCGTCATCGAGGAATCGATATTGACCCGGATAAGATTAAAGCTATCTTGGAAATGCCTCCTCTCAAAACCTTGAAATAACTACGTTTCTTTCAAGGAAAGTTGACATATCTGAGACGCTTTATTTCTAATCTCTCGGGTAGGTGTCAGCCCTTCTTGGAATTAATTAAAAAGGATGCCAAATTCATTTGGGAAGAGAAATGACAGCATGCCTTTGAGGAAGTTAAAAAATATTTAATGACACCTCCTATTTTAGCAGCCCCTATCCCAGGAAGACAATTGAAACTTTATACCACGGCCTTAGACGACTCTCTCAGAACCCTGTTAGCTTAGGTCAATGACGAGGGTAAGGAAAGGGCACTCTACTACTTGAGTCACCGACTAATACAAATAAAGGTAAATTATCCGCCTATTGAGAAGCATTGTCTAGCTTTAATTTTTGTCACCCAAAAGCTTAGGCATTACATGCTTTCTCATAAGATTACCCTTACTTCGAAAGTTGATCCATTGCAATATTTGATGACCCGACCAACACTCTTCGAACGTTTAGCAAGGTGGTCGATGATTTTATTGCAATTCCAAATAACTTTTGTTCCCCTCCGCACTATCAAGGGAAAGATTTTCTCGCAGCGCACCCACTTCCAGCTGGGTCCCCGCTCAACGATGAATTTCCAGATGAACAGATACTGCATGTAAAACCGTCCAGTGTGAAGCATTAGAAAATGTATTTTGATGGAACTTCCTCAGCCATAAAAGACAAAGGATGGGATATGGTTATACTAGGAAAAGCAGGAATTGGACTAATTTTCATTACATCTGATAAGGGTATATTAAAACTCTCCTATCACCTGATAGAGCCGTGTATAAATAATAAAGAAGAAGATCAAGCATTGATCACCGGGTTGGAGTTGGAAATTCATTGAATATAACATATATTGTCATCTATCGCGACTCACAGCTTATCATTCAATAAGTTGCCAGACAATACAAGATTTTGAAGCCAAGGCTAGCAGAATATCACTGATACACAATGAAGCTGCTTGAACAGATCCCTAGTGTGATTCTATATCGGATTCCTCGAGGAGATAATGCCCATGTTGATGCTCTAACAAAACTTACCAAGGAACTAGTGTCCACCGAAGGATTCCATCGACTTTACAGTACAAGGATGATGAATTATGTCTCAGATCGACCTTGAAAATTTACATAAAATCAAAAAAGAAGAAGGAATGATGATTGCATTAATTGACATCAACAAAGACTAGCACAAGCCATTGATAGAATATTTGCAAACTGGAAAGTTGTTAGAGGACAAGTCTGTGGCATATCACATCACGAGAAGAGCTATGTCATATGCTCTAGTGGGTGATGTCCTCTATAGAAGATCGTTCGATCAGATGTGGCTGAGATTTCTAAACAGAGCTGAAGCACAGAATATTGTCAAAGAAGTACATGTTGGATTGTGTAGCGCTCACCAGTCAGAACCAAAGATGAAAATGAAGATCAAAAGATTTGGATATTATAGACTAGCTATGATTTTTGATTACATGGATATCACTTGAAGGTGTCACCTTTGGCAAGTGCATGGGGTTGTCTTACACCAACCTCCAAATGTGCTACACCCAACTATTGCCTCGTGGACATTCGAGTGTTAAGGCACGGACAAAATAAGTCTAATAGACCCTCTATCCTCTAAGGGACATGGATCTATTTTTGCCACTTCCTATTACTTCTCTAAGTTAGCAGAGGCAACGCCGTTACAAGAGGTTATAACATAGCATGTTCTAAAATTTTTTAAGGGTCAAATTGTCTACCAATTCGAAGTACGATGTAGAGTGATTTTCGATAACCTGACAGCCTTCAAAAGCACAAAGATCAACAACTTGATCAAAAGACATGGGATAGACTGAAGGTACTCTAGAATTTACTATCCCAGGACAAACGGCCTAGCCGAGGCCTTCAATAAGACTCTCATGCAAATCTAAAAGAAGACATTGGCTGAAAACAAAAGAAATTGGCATAATAAACTATTAGAAGCTTTTTGACTACCAAACAACTTTCAGAACTCCCACTCAATGTACACCCTCGCACTTGTGTATGGGTCTGAGGTTGTACTGCCACTAGAAGTCTAGATACCCTCTCTCAAAGTCATCATTTCCAATCAATTCACAACCAAAGAAAGTGCAAAACTCGGACTTGAAGAATTGTAAAGTCTCATGGGATAATGACTAGAAGCACAACAGCATTTGGTACTCTACCAAGTGAGGATGGTGCAGGCTCATGACAAAGTGGACCTCTCGAGGGAATTCAATGTTAGTGATCTCATTCTTGTTCTCAAAAGACCTATTCTTGCACGCTGCAAGATAGGTGGAAAATTTGAACCAACTTGGGAGGGACCATTTGTCATAGAGAAGGTATATTCAGGAGGATCTTACCAGCTGGTGTATTTTCGAGGCGAAAGACCCATGTTGTCAGTTAATGGCCACTACTTGAAGATATATTTCTCGACGTTTTGTTACTTGAAATCAACCTTTTGAAATTTTGATTGCTTTGGGGTAATTTATTTGGCCAATCGTCTACGACTGGGTCTAAAATTTTGTAATAAAATTGGACTCAATAAAATGAAAATTTTGGAATTTGTTCACTTTAATTTCCTCCTTTTGTCTCTAATTTTGAAATTCCATTAAATTAAAATAAATAAAATTAAAAATTTGCATCTGCGCAAATTAAGTTTTTTGTTTAATGAATGCTTCATTTTTGTTTTTGTTCATGCTGAATTTCAAAGCACTTATGTTTTTTCTGTCTTCTGCAAAAAAATGGTGGGACAAAAGCTGATTTTCTTCTTTAAAGACGGCTTGAATCTCACATTGAACAAAAAAAGGGTAGATCAGGGTGGCATTGTAGATTTTAACTTAGACTTTGGTCAGGTGAACGTGAACTATGAGGGTCCCCTGATGGACATAGTCTGTCGCCAAGAGAAAGATGGATTACTGTCACTGCTGAGGATCGGTACTAAAGAAGACTCCTCGCTGAAGAGGAAGAAAGTGATAACACAACAAAATCTGATGGAAGGGACTAGCCATTTTCCGTGCCTGATAATTGTGCTAACACAGACTCTAGTCAGTGCTGATGAGGAAATGCCAGATGCACCACTAAGAAGAACACAGCGTCGTAACACTAATCGCGTCAATCACAAATCTTTTCTACGTGAGGAAAAGAGATGCATGAAAGAGGTAGAATATACACTCACTTCGATTCCTAAGGGGAAAATTTATGAGTCTTGCATGAGAGAAACTTCTTCTAGTCTACCTGTTAGGAAGTACGAGTCTGAGTTTGCTGCAGAGCAGATACTGCCAGTAATTCCAGGTGAACTTTATAGGGTTGCCCAATGTGCAATGTTGAGGTTCTCGTGCAAGCATTCCGTGCAAGCATTGATAGGAGGAGCATTCATGGAATGCCCAACATGCAATGTTCTCATTTAGATCAGCACAGTTCTTTTGAGGAGTTCATAGCCACTGACACATGACGCCAAGAGATAGTTTACTCGGACACTGAGTCATATATTCTATTATCTACATAGCCAAATCAGACATGGTATCCTATAGATGTTAAGATGAGGGAGCCACCCCAAAGATCTCAAAGGATTCCTACAATAGAGCTACGAAGAATGAAAAGAGTTATGAAGCGAGAATTTGAATTCTATGAGGAAATCGAAGGAAAGTTTGTCAGCATTTTGCAAGGCCTAGAGCTGTATACAGGGGTCTTCTCTTAAAATGGTGGAAGAAAAATCCTTGAATGTGTATTGAAAACTTACTCAGAGCCGCGGGAATGGATGCGTAAGAAAAACAAGATAACCATCCAGTGTGGTTGCCGCTATAACTTTGTCGAAGATAGGAAGGGGAAACTCCCGGGTATCATCATATATGATGTGGTGGATCCTCTACCTTCTAAGATAAAGAAAATGATCAAAAGGATGGTCAGATGGAGCATATTACCAGTGAAATACATTCCAAATAGTTGTATAATAAATATCTATGATGAAGGAGATTGTTTTCCTCTGCACATAGACCACCATGATTTTGTAAGGACCTTCTGCACGGTGTCCTTCATGAAGTAATATCCTATTCAGGAAAGACATCGATGATGTTGGCCCTAGGGAATTTAGAGGAGCTGTTGTGATTCTACTCCTGATGGGTTCAGTACTAATTCTGAAGGGAAATGGAGCAGATCTAGCCAAGCACTGCGTTCCGGGGGTACGACACCGTAGAGTGTCTGTGACATTCAGTATAATGGATTATAATAAAGTATCGTATGGGTTTTGAATGGATCCAGAGTTGAAGGATTTGTGCCCGTACGAGCTATGAGATGGTTGCACCTCTAAGTACACGTAAAAGAAATTCTTATCCTATAGCATGGCTTAGTAGATCAGCTTGATCGGGAGCTCACC
Source organism: Phalaenopsis equestris (assembly GCF_001263595.1). Lineage (NCBI taxonomy): Eukaryota > Viridiplantae > Streptophyta > Magnoliopsida > Asparagales > Orchidaceae > Phalaenopsis > Phalaenopsis equestris. The sequence continues at coordinate 91,989 of NW_018253370.1, forward strand.
CCACAGAGGACAGACAGACAGTCTATGGACACTTGTGTTTTGCATCATGATGTAGAAGATATGATATGAAATGTATCAGATGTGTTCGATATATAATATGTAATCAACATGTGATGCCTCAGGATGTAGTCAACATGTTGTTTCTTTTGATGTTTTAACTTGTATTTAGTCTGTAACACCTGTTTGAAGCAAATAAATGAAATTTCTTGCAGAGTTCAACATGTTTGTCAAATTTTCCTTTTTGTGTGATTGTTCTGAATTATAATGAACGAAGAAAAATACAATGAAAGTCTGAAATTAAAATTTAAAATTGTTTTTGAAAATCAACCAAAGAAAATTAAATTTTGAAAATGTACTTTGATAATTAAATGTGATAAAGACAACAAGAAAAGAAAATGATAAATTTTGTTTAGTTTGTTTCTTTTGAGTTTGAGGTTTCTTACTCTTTGCTTGCGTAGCACGACTATCCATGTCTGCACCAATTTCCTCACATCCCCGCGGAGTTTCACACACTGCACAAAATCTTACAAATTTTCCTCAAAAATGTTAATCTTCAAATGTTACATATTTATGAGCTCAACACCACAAATTCTCTACACTATTTTCATGTTATTCTCAGAGTTAGTACCGAGATTCTGATTCCCGCTCACTGCCTCTTGGGTTGGATGTGAGTCATCGAGCTTTCCTCCCCAACGTAGTGAAATACTTTTCTGATTAGCTCTTGAGTTGGATGTGAGTCATCAAGCTTTCCTTCTCAATCTGGTCTCTTTCCACTTTTTAAATCAAATTCTACAAAATTTTAGAGGTTGAGGATTTTATATCTGATTTTTCATTTCTTTAGGAGTCCCCTCCTATCACAATCTTTCAAATCAATTTCTATGAAATTTTAGAGGTTAAGGATTTTATATATGATTTTGTGCTCCTTTAGGAGTCCCCTTATATCGCAATCTTTTAAATCAAATTCTACAAAATTTTAGAGGTTGAGGATTTTATATCTGATTTTTCATTTCTTTAGGAGTCCCCTCCTATCACAATCTTTCAAATCAATTTCTATGAAATTTTAGAGGTTAAGGATTTTATATATGATTTTGTGCTCCTTTAGGAGTCCCCTTATATCGCAATCTTTCAAATCAAATTCTACAAAATTTTAGAGGTTGAGGATTTTATATACGATTTCATGTTGCTTTAAGAATCCCCTCCTATCGCAATCTTTCAAATAAAATTCTACAAAACTTTAGAGGTTGAGGATTCTATATCTGATTTTGAGTTGCTTTAGAAGTCCCCTCCTATCGCAATCTTTCAAATCAAATTCTACAAAATTTTAGAGGTTGAGGATTTTATATTTGATTCCGCATTGCTTTAAGAGTCTCCTCCTATCGCAATCTTTCAAATCAAATTCTACAAAATTTTAGAGGTTCAGAATTTTATATATGATTTCACATTGCTTTAGGAGTCCCCTCCTATCGTAATCTTTCAAATCAAATTCTATGAAATTTTAGAGGTTAAGGATTTTATATCCGATTCCACGTTGCTTTATGAGTCCCCTCCTATTCCAATTTTCCAAATCAAATTCAAAGATATTTTAGAGGTTGAGGATCTATATCTGATTCCACGTTGCTTTAGGAGTCCCCTCCTATCGCAATCTTTCAAATCGATATCTACGATATTCTAAAGTATGAGGATTCTGACATCTGATTTTGCATTGCTTAGAAATGGTTCACACTATATTTTAGAGTATGAGGATTCTGATATCCAATTCCGCATTAATTAGCAATGGTTCACACTATATAATAGAGGATGAGGATTCCAACATCTGATTTTGCATTTCTTAGCAATGGTTCACACTATATTTTAGAGATTGAGGATTCTGACATTCGATTTTGCATTGCTTTGTGATGGTTCAAATACCAAATTTTAGAGGATGAGGATTCCAACTTCTGATTCTACATTTCTTAGCAATGGTTCACACTATAATTTAGAGGATGAGGATTCTGACATCCGATTCTGCATTGCTTCGCAAGGGTTCAAATTATACCAAATTCTAGAGGATGAGGATTCAGACATCTGATTTTGCATTGCTTTGTAATGGTCTAAATATCAAAATTTAGGGGTTGAGGGAGCAAGCCCTTTTGATTAATTCAAGGCATCCTACTCCCATTCTTTGACATCAGTATAAGACCATCTTTAGTGGAGTCTGGCATCTGATTCTCATTCTGGGGATTGATCCCCAAGTTTTAATTCCCATTTTGGGGTCAACACCCAAATTCTCACAATTTGAAATCCACCTTCAAATCCCCAGCAAGTGTTTTAAATCCTCAGTTTCACTCGAATATTCACTTCCTAGTACCCTAGTAGAAACAACTGTCACTCAATTTTACACTTCATTCTAAGTTTGTTAACTTAGAAGTTTGTGTTGGTTTGTTGATCTGGTCAGTCAACACCAATACGTACGATGTGCTTGCTTGGCACACCACACCTATTAGGGGTACATTTGTTGACCTCACTTTTGATTGAGGTCTAGTTTTTCCTCTATAGTAGCCTAGGGTCTAGCCAAAGGACTTTCCTATTGACTATTCCTAAAAAACTAGAAAAGGAACCCTCACCATTAGAAATTCTAATTTTTTCCTTGCTCAACTTGAAGTTACACATATTGGTCCTAACCTCTAGCACTTAGTAGGCGGGGTCAATAAGGGAGAGCTCAAGGTGAGTGCCCATAGGATTACCTGGCCTTAAGGTTAGCCCTCTGGTGGTGTGGTCTTAGTTGCTCTCATACACACACATGCACATTTCACTCCCACTCACCACCTTAAACCTAAACGTATCTTAATTTGATCCATCGACACTTTGGGAGACTTATGTAGATGGTCCCCTAGAACCACTAGCCCTAGGCTAGGGTTTTGCTAAGACCAGTGCATATATGACCCAAAGTAGGAAATTCTATTGGTCCATGGCTCGTGTAAGGAGAATAAAATCACACCCCAATTTTACCAAGATGCCAAGGTTAGCCTTTTGCCCTCAAATTCACCCAATTTACCAAAATGCCCTTGAAACCTCAAAATTCCTAAAATTACTAAAAATACCCAAATTTATCCAAAAATCATCTAAAACCACTTGAAACTACCCAAAGCACTCCAAAATTTCAAAAATTTCCAAAATACCCCTCATTTTGCCAAAATTACCAAAATACCTTTGATGACTCAAATTGCCCCAAAGCCTTCCAAATCATTTTAAGTGTCCCCAAAATCAATTTGAAACACTCCATTGAGTTTAATTTGACCTATTTTGACCAAAAGCCCCAAATTTCCTTTAAAGGCCCAATTCACCCCCAATGTCCACCAATTTGATCACAATTTTCCCAAATTTCAATTATAAATCAAATTCATTATGTACAAGCTTGATTGAAACCCATCCCAATCCCATTTTACCAACATTTGAATCTAATTTTATTATCAAAAAGCCCTAATTTAACCCAAAACCAAAATCTCACTCAATTGAACCCCCAAATCTATCCAACTGCCCCAATTTTGCATCATAAACTCTTCAAAACATTTCCCCATATCAACATGAGCCTTCATCTGGCCTTTTTCAAGCCCCAATTTTACTCAAGGTCAACTTGGACCAAAACCCCCAATTTTGCCCCAAATTGGTCATGTCCCCAAATTCAACCAAATTGAACCCAATAACTCTAAAATTTCCACTCAATTTCTATCCAAAACTCTTCATAACAATCCTTAGGACAAATTTGAATCATCAATTGGACCTTGGCCAAACTCTAGCCCAACTCAAACCCAAGTCTAACCCAACAACCCAAAATTGACCAAGTGACCAAAATCCTTCAAATTGAACCTCCAAATCAATTCAAAATCACTCCAAATCTTTTCCAACCTCTTTGTGGAAATCATCTATATCATCTTGATTAATGAATTGAGTCCAATGTTATGGTTAGCCCAAGCCAAACCCAACTTCAAGCCAATTTGACTCAAATTGAACCCATGTCAAATTGCAAATTGAACCCATGCACCAAAATTGACGAAGCCATGCCAAATTGATCAAACCAAACCCTCTACAACCACCTTATGGACCCTAGTGGCCAGACTAGGCTCACCACACTCACAATACATGCGCTATGGACCAATGGTCCCTTGATTTAGGGGATTTTTCACTCATTAAGCATTTTTTTCTATTTTTACTTGTATCTGCAAGAAAAACACAAAAATAACTTCCATTAAAGTGCAATATCTCAAAAATAGGTATAAAAATGTGTCTAAACATACTATATATTTTAGGTGTATCAACTGGCCTCTCCCTTTAATGATCTAAGTCTTTTTTAATAAAAATTCAAGAGGTGCCTTGCTGTCTCTTCAAAACGTGTCTTCATTCAATGAATTTTCTAAAATTTACCTCCTTTCAAAATCCAATTGAATGAATTTTTGTATCCATGAACTATTTCCCACGTTTTTACCAAGTGTTGCTTCAAACACGTCTTCAAAAATTAAAAAAACAAATACCTCTCATTAAAGCACAATATGTCAAAAATAGGTATAAATTGTGTATAAAAAGACTATATATTTTAGGTGTATCAGCTAGTGATTATGTTATTGGAGTTGTTTTAGGATAGAAACATGATAACATTTTTAAAGTAATTTACTATGCTAGTAGAACTCTTAATTAAGCTCAAATTAATTTTACCACAACTGAGATAGAGTTATTAGCAATAGTATATACTATTGATAAATTTAGATCATACTTAATTGGAACAAACTGTTTTGTGCATACAAATCATTCTGCTATTAAATATTTAATGAAAAAGAATGATGTTAAACCTAGAGTCATAAGATAGATTCTTCTTTTGCAAGAATTTGACTTTGAAATAATAGATAAAAAAAGAGCTAAGAATCAAATTGTTGATCATCTATCAAAGCTTGAATTAGAAAAATCACTCTGTTTTGAAAAAAAGAAATTTATGAACATTTTCCAAATGAAGAACTATTCAGTTACAATGACATACCAACCGAAGAGAAAATTTTTATCTGAAGCTAAGACTTGTTTTTGGGATGATTCATTTTTATATAAATAAGGAAAGGATCAAATTATTCAAAGATGTGTGCCTTTAGAAGAAACTTATGAAATTATATAAAAAATGTCATAATTCTGATTTTGGGGGACATTTTGGTGTTGATAAAACAACGTACAAAATTTTACAATCTGGATTTTATTGCCCAACAATCTTTAAAGATGTTAATGCTTATATCAAAACTTGTGATCGATGTCAATGAGTAGGAAATATTTCTATAAGAAATGAGATGCCCCTCAATTATGTGTGGGAAGTTGAGATAGTTGATGTTTGGGGATTAGATTTCATGAGACCATTTATACTATATTCAGAAATTTATATATATTTATAGCAGTAGACTATGTATCCAAATTGACAGAAGTTGTTGCTTTACCTTGATGTGATGCTCAAACTGTTACAGAATATTTAAGAACAAATATATTTTGTTGATTTGGGATGTCGAGAGTGATCATAACTAACAAGTGAAGTCATTTTAGGAATTCAATAATGGAGAAATTATTAAAGAAAAATCATATCGACCATCAAATTGCTACTGCTTATCATCCTCAAACAAATGATTTTGCTAGATTATCTAATTGTGAAATTGAAGAAAATTGGAAAAATCTGTGAATCCAACAAAAATGGATTTGTTAGTCAAACTTGATTATGCTTTGTGGGCTTATAGGACATGATATAGAACTTCTATAGGAATATCCTCAAATAGGCTAATATTTGGGAAAACTTGTCATTTAACAGTTGAACTTAAGCATAAAGCATAATGGGCTATTAAAGAATTTAATTATAATTTAAAAAATGCTGGAGAGAAAATACTATTGCAATTAAATGAGTTTGAAGAGATAAGGAACAAATCTTATGAGAGTGCTAAGATTTATAAAGAAAGATGATGATGTGGCATGATCCGAGGATTCTTACTAAAAATTCTGAGCTAGGGCAACAAGTTTTGCTATATAATGCAATGTTAGAATTATTTTCAATAAAGCTTAAGTCCAAGTGGATGGTCTAATTTGTTGTGATAAAAGTTTATTTCTATGGAGCTGTGGATATCAAAAATCCTAAAATTGAGAAAATACTCAAAGTAAATGGTCACAAAATGAAACCCTACCTTTTCAGGGACCAACTTAAATTAAATGACCTTATGTTATAGGGTCAACCAGAATAAGCACTAGTTACGATGAGCTGATGATGTTAAACTAAGCGCTTAGTAGGAGGCAACTCATAGTTATCAGTGTGTTTTTGTTTTAAATGTTATGTTGTTGTATTTTATTAAGAAAAATTTTGGTTGTATTTTGAATATATAACAACTGATTCTAAGACATTAATAGAAGACTTAGACATGTTAGAATGAGTATTTGGATGTTCAGTTGACCTGTGATAACCTATGCACCGATGCTCAAGCGCCAAAATTTCGCGCTTTAGCGCGACACTTAACTAAACATGTTAAATTACGTTTTTTTTTTCTTTGAAAATTTAAAACGTGATTTAGTGGGTTTTAACATGGGTTAGTGGTTTGAGAATGTTTCTATTAATTTTAGGCTTTGTCCAAAGCCTAAAAATAGAATGGAATGAAGAGAATTCTCACCCCACTTTAATTTTTACCCTAAAATCTAAGTGAAGTGTCCTAAAATCTAAGTGAAGTGTATCTAAGTGAAGTGTGAGAGATCTTAGAAAAATGTCTTCTTAAGAGATTGATATGAAGAAGGAGGAAGACATCAATAAGAAGTTTGTTTGTCAAAGTGCGCAATGAATTATTTTTAGGAAAGCTTAAGTCAAAGTGGATGGTCAAATTTGTTGTGATAAAAGTTTATTCCTATGGAGCTGTGGATATCAAAGATCCTAAAATTGAGAAAATATTCAAAGTGAATGGTCACAAACCGAAACCCTACCTTTTAGGGGACCAACTTAAATTAAATGATCTTATGTCATAGGGTCAACCAGAATAAGCACTGGTTACGATGAGCTGATGATGTTGAACTAAGCACTTAGTAGGAGGCAACCCATAGTTATCAGTGTGTTTTTGTTTTGAATGTTATGTTGTTCTTTTTTATTAAGAAAAATTTTGGTTGTATTTTGAATATATAATGAATTAGTACTGATTCTAAGACATTAATAGAAGACTTAGACATGTTAGAATGAGTATTTGGATGTTCAGTTGACCTGTGATAACCTATGCACCGATGCTCAAGCGCCAAAATTTCGCGCTTTAGCGCGACACTTAACTAAACATGTTAAATTACGTTTTTTTTTTCTTTGAAAATTTAAAACGTGATTTAGTGGGTTTTAACATGGGTTAGTGGTTTGAGAATGTTTCTATTAATTTTAGGCTTTGTCCAAAGCCTAAAAATAGAATGGAATGAAGAGAATTCTCACCCCACTTTAATTTTTACCCTAAAATCTAAGTGAAGTGTGAGAGATCTTAGAAAAATGTCTTCTTAAGAGATTGATATGAAGAAGGAGGAAGACATCAATAAGAAGTTTGTTTGTCAAAGTGCGCAATAAAGAAGAAGAGGCAATTATAGGTGAAACAAAAAAATCAAGGCAGTGGATCAAGTGATTACAAAAAACCCCACCAGCACCAGCTGCCGTGGAAGCCCAGCTTCCATCAATATTAACTTTGATCCAACCAATCATAGTGGCCATCCTACCAACCTGGGGTTGAGACATAGCTCCTCCTAGGCCAAGGATATAACTATCACGATGAAAATAAGTAAGAGTATATGAAACAATATTAGATGGAGCCAAAACTAGATTTTGATATTTATAATCATTTATGATCACCCAAATAAACAAAATAACTGTCAAAGGAAATGATACACAAAAATAATATGTTTTTTTAAGTATACATTTTATGCTTATTT
>NW_018253370.1:100076-113272 GCF_001263595.1 Phalaenopsis equestris
TATATCAATTTTAGGCATTTGGTGCAAAAGTAGCAAAAAGGACAAAATTTGGAGCCAAAACAATGAATTTTGGGAATTCTGGCGCCAGATGCATCGGATTGGCGCCATAAGCGACATTATACAGAGAGCTAGTGCCAGATGCCCCAAATTGGCGCTAGAAGCACCATTTGACAAAAAGTTGGCACTAGTTGCGCTAGAAGTGCCAAAACCCATAATATCGCGAACTTAAGCAAGCTGGCATCAGATGCGCTAGAGATGATTTTTTTATGGATTAAAGCAGCTCGAAACACATTTTGTGCAAATTTTCAAATAGACACTTACTCTAAACACCCCTTAGAGTGATTCAACACATCTAGATTGTTTGAAAGGTTCATTTATGAAGGGATATGTCTCTTGGATCAATTTACATGTCTTATGAATTCAAAAGAGTTGACTTTTGGATAGAATTTTAGCAAGAATTTTGAATTCATTTTGCAGGGAGGTAGTCGTTAATAAAAGAGGGGTCTTGAAGAACAAAGAGGAGGTGAGAGATTTCTTCTTCATTACACTTCTAAGAGCAAATTGAGAGTGCTTGTAAGGAGAGAAAGGCTTGAAGAGAACTTTAAGGGATTTGCTTGAAAAGGATTGTGAGATAAGTTGTGTCTTTTATTTCTTTTTTTCTTAAAACATATTTTATTTACAAAATTTGTGTTTTCTGAGTAGCTATCTTTATCCTTCTCACTACTTTGAGATATGGTTTTGCGAACATTGATTTTATTTTAAACGGATCTAAATGTCAATAATTTGTGATGATTTGAACTTCGATCTTCATTTAATTTTCAATTTAGCCAATTAAATTTTTAAAATATGTTGAGAAACATATGTTTCAAAAGGGCTATGATTTCTATGACATAGTGAGAATCACATTTGATTTCATGGGAGAGGATGTAATCCATGGAGTTGAGTGCAAATAAATAAGGAAATATACTTTGTTGGATGCAGAATTGGAGATTTTAAAGTGAGAGATTAAAATCCCCAAATTGGTCCAGTTTATTGGAAACTAATCGGACATTGTTATCCCTCCGGTGAGGGAGTAGTGGCAGCTCTGGAGTGGCAGGTGGTATCCTACTAGCCTAACCACGAAATTAGGGCTAAACTCTGGATTAGTTAATGTTCTTTGTACACTCAGAAGAGGTTAAAGAATAATATTGCTCCTATTTGGTACAAAACAATTTATATATATATATATTTTAAAATGGTTTCAATTTCTTCACAATGGATATACTCATTGTAAAGGGTAATGGAACTTTCTTAAATTTGAACTTTCCATCACAACAAAATCTTTGTTGAATTTTTGTAATTTTACTTTTGAAAGTTTAGTATTTAGTTTAGTTTAACTTTTGTAGTCTTACATCTGCATTTTAATCAGCATTCACTTGAGTAGTTCATTTTCAAACTTCACACTTTACTTTAACTTTTGTTTTTATTTTTGTTCTAATTTTGATCCCTTGACCCTATGGGAGACTCATGTAGATGGTCTCGTAGACCCACTAGCCCTATGCTAGGGCTTAGCTAAGACCTGTGCATAGAGTGCCCAAATAGGCGCATGAAGGACCCAAAGTAGGGAATTCTACTGGTCCATGGCTCGAGTAGGGGGTTTCACACCCCAATTTTACCAAGATACCAAACTTAGCCTTTTGCCCCCAAATCCACCCAATTTATCAAAATGCCCTTAAAACCTAAAAATTCCTAAAATTACCCAAAATACCTAAATTTGTCCAAAAATCAACTCAACCCATTTGAAACTTCCCAAATTACACAGAACACCCCCAAATTTCCAAAATTACCAAAATACCCTTGAAGACTCAAATTGCGCCAAAGCCTTCCAAATCACTTCAAATGTCCACAAAATTAATTTGAAACACTCCAGTGTGCTTAATTTGACCAATTTAACCTATTTGACCAAATTCCCCAAATTACCTTTAAATTTCCAATTACCCCAGTTCACCCCCAATGTCCACCAATATAATCCCAATTTCTCCTAATTTCGATTTTAAACTCAAATTCATTATGTACAAGCTTTATTGAAACTTAATCTAAGCTCATTTAGCCCACATTTGAATACAATTTCAACCCAAATCAAAAAGGCCCAATTTGACCCAAAACCTAAATCTCACTCAATTGAACCCCTAAATCTATCCAATTGCCCCAATTTTGCATCATGAACTCTTCAAAACATTTCCCCATACAAAACATTTCCCCATATAAAACATTTCCCCATATGCAATTGAGCCTTGAATTGGCCTTGTTCAAGCCCCATATTTACTCAAGGTCAACTTGGACAAAAACTCCTAATTTTGCCCCAAATTTTCCATGTCCCCAAATTCAACCAAATTGAACCCCATAACCCTAAAATTTTCACTCAATTTCTATCCAAAACTCTTTATTAAAATCCTTAGGATAAATTTGAAACATCAATTGGGCCTTGGCCAAACTCTATCCCAACTCAAACCTAAGTCTAACCCAACACCCCCAAAATTTACCAAGTGACCAAAATCCATCAAATTGGCCCTCCAAATCAATTCAAAATCACTCCAAATATTTTCAAAACTCTGTGACAATCATCTATATCATCTTGATCAATCAATTGAGTCCAATGTTATGGTTATCCCAAGACAAACCCAACTTCAAGCCGATTTGACCCAAATTGAACCAATGCACCAAAATTGACCAAGCCATGCCAAATTGATCAAACCAAATCCTCTACAACCAACTTCTATACCCTAGTGTCATCCTAGGCTCATCTAGCCCACCCTACATGGGCTATGGACCAATGAACCCTTGATTTAGGGTATTTCACCCCATTTTGGCCTAAACTCAAGTATCTCTGCCATCATGCCTTACCATTAGTGTTTAACCATCATTAAGCACTCTCTGGCCTCCCTGAACCCAGTAGTGACTGAACTATGGCTAGCCAACACCTCAATCGCCGCAATCAACGCCGAAATCAACCAGCCCAAGGGAGCCTTAAATAGCCAAAACTCAAAATTAAACCTCCCTGAGTTGGCTAATCCCTTTGGTCGTTAGAGCCTTTCTTCCCTTAACCTCAGCAAGCTTTAGCACCCTATTCCAAGCTCTGAGCTCCACCAGGCAGCCATGGCTATAAATGGAACTCTCCACGGCCAAAGGGGAGAGTGTTTGAAACCTTAGGGAAACTCTGCCAAAATCTCACCAGAGCCTCTCCAAACCTTCCTGAGTTCAATCCCTCTTCTCTCAGCCGCTCTATAGAGCCAATTTCTTCACTGAAATTTGCCCCAAAATCAGGATAGATTTCTCCATAGCTCCACAGTGAACCAAACCCCAATTAACTAAGCACACACCATCCCTTGAGTGAGAGGAGTTGAATCCCCATAAATGCACTATTAGAGAGAGCCTCTAATCTAGCTCTAGACCAACACCCAAAATTGACTTTGATCAAAATCACACCTAGAAATTTCACCATAGCCCAGGACTTCATCTGGAGGTTCGTTGGACTCATTTGAAGCTGCTACAACCATCTAACTGAGGACTCCTCTTTCAGACAAAGGTATTCAGCTCTCACCCTAAACCGAGCTTAAATTGATTCTCCATACGTATTAATTGTATTTCATACTCGATCAACCATATAGATAGGCTCGTCTTGAGTAAATGAAGGTGTAGGAACAACTCGAGGAGATTTGGGTAAGTCTAGCTCGAGATCTTAAGGTTTTAGTGTGGAAGTCTTGTGGGTTAAGTCATTTGGGGATGATGAACGGATCACGTCTGATTGCGTGTGTATTGGATGAACGGATGAGATCAAGCCAGACGGAGTCTTGAGAAGTGAATCGTGGGATGATGAGGTGGTAACGTGGTTAGCAGCATCGAATAGTGTAGCACTACGTGTAAAGCTCAATGCGACGTAGGTTAAGGTGGCGCTAACTAGTTTAAATAGAAAAATTTGGATTTTCTCAATTAATTTAAATCCCAGAACTTCAAAAATCCATAATTTTTATAGAAAAATCATAAAAATAAATTAAAAATACCATCTTAGCCATTTTTAATTAATTAAATACTCTCTGTGTTATTTTAATTCATTATGGCTAAGCATTGTTCACCATAGCTTGAAATTTTTAGGGTACAGAGGCTATGTTCTTTGATTTTTCAAAGGTCAGAGGATATCTCTGTGCTTCAAACCCTAATTTTCAAGCTAAGATGGATATTTTGGCTTAAATTAATTACATAAATTAAAATACCACTTAGAAAATTATGGGATAAATTTTAGTAAGTTTCTTCTGGTCAGAGAAGCTTAGGATGGTTTGAATAATTTTGTATAATTTTGTATTTAAATAAGTGTGTATATATTTTATTAATTTATGTAAATTAAATATTGATAAAAAAATAATAAATTTAATTCCAAATTAGGCATAAAAATCATGTTAAGCCACCGTAAAAATTTAAAAATTATTCGGTTAAGTTTTAGCACTAAAGTTGGTTTTCCAAGAAACATTAAATTTTTGTACGAAAATAAATATATTAAATTAAATACACTTTAGAAAATTATGAAAAGTAGTTTTCTGTATTCCTTGTAATTAGGAGCACTTAGGAAAAGTAAAATTTTTTTTTAGAAAATAATTGATTTTTGAGCTATATTTTAAATTAAAAATAATTAAAAATAGTTCAAAATTTAAAAAATTCAAACATTTTTTAAAATGTGTCTAATTGCTTTCTGATTGATTTAGGACTCATTAAACTATTTTTCCTAATTTTTTAAATAAAAGATGAAATTTCTAAAGGCTCAAAATGTATTTCCCTTATTTTCTCATTAAAATAATTATAATAAATAAATTAAAAATCATAAAAATATGAAATTTGTTTCTCTGAGTTCTCTAGACTTAGAGAGGTTTAATAAAAAAATAATAATTTTCTTAATTAAAACATATTTTCCATTTAATTAAATCACTAAAATCAATAAATAATTATAAGATTAAATTAAACTTTAATTTAGAAAATCATGGTATTTTGCCTAATTGTTTTCTCTGACCTAGGGGAACCTTTAATAGTTTTTCCCATTAACAGAAATTTTACTTTGATTTATCAAATAAATCAATATTGAAGATCCTCTTTTTCTAGGTTTAAATACATATTTAAATTAAATGAAAATTTAAAAAAAAAACACATTTTCTCCTCTGATCGATTTAGTTGTCCTATGGGCAGGGTAATCTAAAATCGTTATAGTCACTTGAATTATGCTTAATGAGTTATGAGGTGAAGAGCCCCAGGGCAAAATAATAATTTTAGATTTTGGCGCATTTATCAAGATTTAGGATTAACTAGAGGAAAAATAGGTAATTTTGATCCTAATGAATATGTTTGGATGATTGCAACTTAATGGGTAAAAGGTAGAAACCAACTTGCCAACTAACCATAATAAGATTAAAATTAAAATTTCATAAATTATCAAGACTTGAAAGTTAATAAAAATTAGATGATTCTCAAGTGACTTAAATAGCCAAAACTCAAAATTAAACCTCCCTGAGTTGGCTAATCCCTTTGGTCGTTAGAGCCTTTCTTCCCTTAACCTCAGCAAGCTTTAGCACCCTATTCCAAGCTGTGAGCCCCCCGAGGCAGCCATGGCTATAAATGGAACTCTCCACGGCCAAAGGGGAGAGTGTTTGAAACCTTAGGGAAACTCTGCCAAAATCTCACCAGAGCCTCTCCAAACCTTCCTGAGTTCAATCCCTCTTCTCTCAGCCGCTCTATAGAGCCAATTTCTTCACTGAAATTTGCCCCAAAATCAGGATAGATTTCTCCATAGCTCCACAGTGAACCAAACCCCAATTAACTAAGCACACACCATCCCTTGAGTGAGAGGAGTTGAATCCCCATAAATGCACTATTAGAGAGAGCCTCTAATCTAGCTCTAGACCAACACCCAAAATTGACTTTGATCAAAATCACACCTAGAAATTTCACCATAGCCCAGGACTTCATCTGGAGGTTCGTTGGACTCATTTGAAGCTGCTACAACCATCTAACTGAGGACTCCTCTTTCAGACAAAGGTATTCAGCTCTCACCCTAAACCGAGCTTAAATTGATTCTCCATACGTATTAATTGTATTTCATACTCGATCAACCATATAGATAGGCTCGTCTTGAGTAAATGAAGGTGTAGGAACAACTCGAGGAGATTTGGGTAAGTCTAGCTCGAGATCTTAAGGTTTTAGTGTGGAAGTCTTGTGGGTTAAGTCATTTGGGGATGATGAACGGATCACGTCTGATTGCGTGTGTATTGGATGAACGGATGAGATCAAGCCAGACGGAGTCTTGAGAAGTGAATCGTGGGATGATGAGGTGGTAACGTGGTTAGCAGCATCGAATAGTGTAGCACTACGTGTAAAGCTCAATGCGACGTAGGTTAAGGTGGCGCTAACTAGTTTAAATAGAAAAATTTGGATTTTCTCAATTAATTTAAATCCCAGAACTTCAAAAATCCATAATTTTTATAGAAAAATCATAAAAATAAATTAAAAATACCATCTTAGCCATTTTTAATTAATTAAATACTCTCTATGGTATTTTAATTCATTATGGCTAAGCATTGTTCACCATAGCTTGAAATTTTTAGGGTACAGAGGCTATGTTCTTTGATTTTTCAAAGGTCGGAGGACATCTCTGTGCTTCAAACCCTAATTTTCAAGCTAAGATGGCTTTTTTGGCTTAAATTAATTACATAAATTAAAATACCACTTAGAAAATTATGGGATAAATTTTAGTAAGTTTCTTCTGGTCAGAGAAGCTTAGGATGGTTTGAATAATTTTGTATAATTTTGTATTTAAATAAGTGTGTATATATTTTATTAATTTATGTAAATTAAATATTGATAAAAAAATAATAAATTTAATTCCAAATTAGGCATAAAAATCATGTTAAGCCACCGTAAAAATTTAAAAATTATTCGGTTAAGTTTTAGCACTAAAGTTGGTTTTCCAAGAAACATTAAATTTTTGTACGAAAATAAATATATTAAATTAAATACACTTTAGAAAATTATGAAAAGTAGTTTTCTGTATTCCTTGTAATTAGGAGCACTTAGGAAAAGTAAAATTTTTTTTTAGAAAATAATTGATTTTTGAGCTATATTTTAAATTAAAAATAATTAAAAATAGTTCAAAATTTAAAAAATTCAAACATTTTTTAAAATGTGTCTAATTGCTTTCTGATTGATTTAGGACTCATTAAACTATTTTTCCTAATTTTTTAAATAAAAGATGAAATTTCTAAAGGCTCAAAATGTATTTCCCTTATTTTCTCATTAAAATAATTATAATAAATAAATTAAAAATCATAAAACTATGAAATTTGTTTCTCTGAGTTCTCTAGACTCAGAGGTTTAGACTTAGAGAGGTTTAATAAAAAAATAATAATTTTCTTAATTAAAACATATTTTCCATTTAATTAAATCACTAAAATCAATAAATAATTATAAGATTAAATTAAACTTTAATTTAGAAAATCATGGTATTTTGCCTAATTGTTTTCTCTGACCTAGGGGAACCTTTAATAGTTTTTCCCATTAACAGAAATTTTACTTTGATTTATCAAATAAATCAATATTGAAGATCCTCTTTTTCTAGGTTTAAATACATATTTAAATTAAATGAAAATTTAAAAAAAAAACACATTTTCTCCTCTGATCGATTTAGTTGTCCTATGGGCAGGGTAATCTAAAATCGTTATAGTCACTTGAATTATGCTTAATGAGTTATGAGGTGAAGAGCCCCAGGGCAAAATAATAATTTTAGATTTTGGCGCATTTATCAAGATTTAGGATTAACTAGAGGAAAAATAGGTAATTTTGATCCTAATGAATATGTTTGGATGATTGCAACTTAATGGGTAAAAGGTAGAAACCAACTTGCCAACTAACCATAATAAGATTAAAATTAAAATTTCATAAATTATCAAGACTTGAAAGTTAATAAAAATTAGATGATTCTCAAGTGACGGGCTTAAGTTAGGGAGATGATATGTCACTTATTTCAAGTCCATAATTAATGATGTTCTGGTATTTTAATCAAAATCCATATCACCTAAATTAAAATTCTAACATTTGTTCATCTTTTTCCCATTAAAATTGTTAAAGGCTTG
The DNA here is from genome assembly GCF_001263595.1 of Phalaenopsis equestris. NCBI lineage: Eukaryota > Viridiplantae > Streptophyta > Magnoliopsida > Asparagales > Orchidaceae > Phalaenopsis > Phalaenopsis equestris. The sequence continues at coordinate 108,224 of NW_018253370.1, forward strand.
GATGAGATCCAGGCTTGATGGTGGGATTTAGAAGGATAACATGATTGATGATAAACACTTCTAAGAATTACAAGCCTAACCTTAGTGGTGGGTACAAAATCTTTAATGACTTAAATTTGCCTTAGAGGCATCCACTCACATAACCTTTAAGTGAAATATCAACTGATTAAGTACCATATCTTCGGGATGATTAAAATGTCAGGGTTCACCAAGTAATGGGGTTATTTTTAATTTGACCTGGGATGATTAGTGCGACATCAATCCTCAACTTCTCTTTAGGCTTTTATATTGCTCTACTATACAATTTAATCCCTAACTCACCCTAGGATTTCTAGGTTGTCGTTTGTCATGACCTAAATCCTCACATCTTTTAGGCTATTTGTGTGATTGTCTCGCATAAATGTAAGCCCTACTCGCATAAATGTGTGATTGTCTCGCATAAATGTAAGCCCTAATTAATATAATTGGCAAGATAAAACACTTAATTCTTCTCAAAATTGAAGCTAAATCGCACGATAGCTTTGGAAGTCACTAATGTTCTCCTCAAGATCCATGACATCCCCTAGTTCTTCTTCATTTGGATTCCATAATTAATGTTCCAAATTTTAGCGATTCCTCTTTCACACCTCTTTGTCTGATCTTTTGAAAAGTGCTATCCTTTGAAATTTTTGAAGAAAATATGGCATCACTTGGTAGCAAAAAATTTCAATAGGCATTCTGAAGGCTATGAGGGTTGCATCTTCAGGAGCCATCTTAATTTGGTTGTACCTCAATGATCCATCCATGAAGGAGAAAATTTTGTGTGTAGAAGCGATATACACCATCATTTCTATTATTGATAGCAGAAACTCGTCTTTCTGACATGCTTTATTTTGATCTCTGAAATCAACATAAACGCGTATATGTCCATTTTTCTTCTTGACTGGAACAATGTTAGCTAACCATGTGGGGAACTGCTTTTCCCGTATAAAGTTAGCGTCTATTAATTTCTTCACCTTGGCTATGTATGACTTGTTGACTTGTTGTTCTATTTTGAGTCGCATTAGTCTGGGGGTTTGTTTTATAGGAGTCATATATTTGTCCACCCCAAGTTTATGAATTGCTACTTCTGCTGACAATCCTAGCCTTTCATTATAACTCCAAGCGAAGCAATCTTTGAATTTTTTTAACAATTTGATCAATTCCGAAGATTCTTCATCGTTGAGTAAAGAACTTATAAATGTAAGTCGGGGTTGTTCTTCAATCCCGAGGTTAATTTCCTTTAACTCCTTAACAGTTGACCTGATTTCCTCCTCAAATTCAGGCGGAGCATTCTCTATTGGTTGATCGTTAGAGTCATCCTCTATATCGAGGCAATCCTCTCCTGATTCATTAGTAACAACCATACAAAATTTTGAATCATTGACTGGTCCCACTGTACCACTGTACCATCTGAGACCCTCTTTTGAGTTTGGAGTTTAACTTTTAACATTCCATAATTTTTCAAAAGGTTGTAGTTTACCTTTTTGCATTTGCTTTGGCAAATATCCTTGTTGAATTAACTTTCGTGCACAAGGCGAAAAGTAACCAAAAGGCAATTCCATTAATTTGTTAGACTCATCATCCAAATTTACATGATTTTTATAATTAGTAGAGGTAGAAGCACAGCAAAATTTGATCGGCTTTGAACCAACACTGCGGACTTCCTTGACCCCTAAACTCTGGACCTTTTGAGGGAGGATCGGAGTAAGGGTCAAAGTGTTCACATAGTGGTTTATCCGATCATACATTGTTTCATATTCATTTTTCTCTGTATCTTCTAAGGATATCTCGTAGAGAGGTTTCTTCTATTTTGTCATCATTATTTCATCTTCAGAACTGTCTTCATCATCAATATTGATGTTTGGCCTAGTTCATTCAACGATTAGCTTAGTTCTTTCTCGTCCACGTCCCCGGTCTCGACCTCGGGTGCGCGAACCAAAATAAGCTCCACCAATTTGATGTAGAAGGGTGGTGGAAGGTGGTGGAAGATCATTGAAGGTGGTGGAAGATTGTTGAAGCAGAATTGAATGGCCTCCTTTTTGTGATTTTTCTGAATCTTCATCTTTATTTTTTAGAATCTTGTGCGAGAAGACAGTCTTCTTTGTTTTTGTTGGTGGCACGTAGTAGGCAGTATCTTCATGAATACGGACTTCATGAATTGAAAATGGTTATAGTTCTCCTTTAATGTAGTATTCTTGTCCTTCTTTGCAGTATTTGATGCACTGGTGTAGAGATTACGGAACCATGTTGTGTTCATGGTTGTGTTCATGAATCCACGGCCGACCAAGTAGAGCGTTAAAAGAGGTCTCGGCATCGATGATATGAAATTTGGAGGTTGTTGCTCGTTCTCCAACCTCATAAGCAATGTAATGGATCCAAGGTCTCTTTCTCCCTTTTGGTTGAATCCTCTTAGCATCATTTTATCGTTCATAAGCTCTTGGGCTTTTATGTTCAATTAGGCCAATGTCTGTAGGCTCATCAAGTTGAGAGATGCTCCTGGATCTATCAGAACTCTGGATAATACAAATCTATCGATGTTGACGGAGATGTAAAGTGGTCGATTGTGGTCGATGCTACCAAGCAACAAATCTTCATCTGTGAAGGTTACCCCTGATTGTTATTTCAACGAACAAACTTCATCTGAGGATGTGTTGTCTAACTGAGCTAGACAAATCTCTTGGTCAAGCAAAGCTATAACCAGAGCTTCTCTCATCTCCTTTGACAGGATCTGAGCGTAGTCAATGCTTATTCGATTCCTAAGATGAGCTAGCACGTTGTAATCCAAGTTATATGGTCCTCCAATTTTTCCTTGGTCATGTGTTTCTTCCACTTGTGGAGGTGGAGGTAGTTCTTCTTGAGTTACTATATGTTTTCCTTTGTCTGTAGGAGTTATCCTTGGTGGAAATACTTTCCCATTGCTTAAGTTTATTTATGTAATATCTTCCTCTTAAGGTATCATTGTTGAATCTTTCGGTGTTTCTTCTTTGTCAAAAAGATCTAAGTTGAGGGCGAGTGGTGTCCCATGGTGTTCGAGGATTGGCTCCTCGCTCCCGGTGCTGTCGTAAGCAGTATCGTTGATGTCCTCTTCGGTATCGTTAACGAGTTCAACAGACTCAAGTACGATTTGAGGATCATTTTGGGAATCGAGATCAGAGTTAAATTGGTCACAATCAATTACGTCATCACTAGAAACAGTTAAAACGTAGCCAAAATCACAATCATTATATTCATCAGCCTCTGGAGGGGTAAAAAGATAATCATACAAAGTCAGGGGTTCGCGGCTTTTCTTCCTCGCTACAAAGTCAGGAGTTTGAGGATTTTCTCCCTGAATCTGAGGCAACCAATCTAGTAGAGGCAGCCCTAATCCTACCCCCGGTGCTAACAATCCTCGTGATGGCACTCTTCTTTTTCTTTAAGTTTGATGATGAAGGCTCTAGCGGTGAAATCTTCATCTTGGGCCTGGCAGGCTGAAGACTCTGAGCGGTAGTTTGCTTTGAAGCATTACGGATTTGATTTAACATCTTCTTGGATAATTTACTCCAAACTGTATCCCATCTATCTTTTCTGGCATGTGCAGAAAATTGTTTTGATGAATTCTGTATTTAGTTTAGGGCCCTCTTAAGCTTGTTCTAAGTGGTACTCCATCCATCTTCTCTAGTGTACGGATCAATCGGAGAGATTGGCTTGGCCAAAATTTTATTTATGGAACCTTTTTCAGGTTTTTTAAAATACTCTTTCGGGATTGTTATATTTCCTTCTTTGAGATTTTTCTCAAGCCAATCCTTAAAGATGAAACACTCTTCTATTGTATATCCCAGTATATTGTGATATGGGAAATAATTTGATTGATCCTTCTTATCAACCTCTTTAGGTTTCTTTGGGTCTGGTAGTTTGAACTCGGGCTTCTTAATCAGACTTCTGAATATTTTAGATACAGCTTCATCTTTGAAAGGGTACACCATTTTTTGTCGTTCTGCTAGAGATATTCTTTTATTATGAGATGATCCTCCTTGAGGCAGTCACTGGTTAGACTTGCTATTCTATTTCGGAGCCTGCTGTGACGAAAATTGACGAGGAGTTTCTGCGTATATCTTTATTGGTTGTTTTCCATTATCAACAGTTGCGACTGTTTCTGTTCCAAAAGGTATTTATGTCCTTGTTTCTTTTCCTTGCTCATGATGAAATTCAATACATAAGAAAATAAGTGGCCTATATGTGAATTTTCTGAAGATGATGGTTGCTTTATGACCCCGATATGTTGTATATGTAAGGATTTATGAAGTTGGCACCATTACTTGAAGTCTTTAATCCCTGACAACGGCGCCAAAAACTTGATCCTAATATTTTGTATATGTAAGGATTTATGAAGTTGACACCACTACCTGGCGATTTTAATCCCCGGCAACGGTGCCAAAAACTTTATCCTTGGGTACTTAATGCATATGCACAATATAACAATAGTTCTGATGGTATTTTTCACTTATATTTCCTTATTTTGCAAAATAAATAAAAAATTGATCCTAAAGAAAAATAAGAATTTAAATTTTTAATTTATATATATTTATATTGGGATACTAAGCAAGTATACATATTGTTATCAAGTAATATAGTCAAGTAATATAGTTATCAAGTAATATAGGATTTTTTGATTAAGACCATAATATCGAACCCATAGAGAAGATTATGCAATATACATTTTTTAGAAAGTTTTTCTATTTTTAAAAAGATAATTACTTAAACTTAAAATGATTTTTGTAGGAATTTAAAATTTAAATATTTTTAGTATTTTTGATATTTTATCGAAACAGTAACAACGTAAAAAGATAACTAAAATTTTTGTAGAAGAAAATTACTTAATATGAAAATATCTTTCTTCTTATCATGAATCAGTAATAAGTATAGGAATTCCGTTGTGGAAGTATGTAAATTATGTTGTGCCAAATAGGAGCAATAATATTCTTTACCCTTACTAGAGATGCTATAAAGAACATTGGCTAATTTAAAGTTTGAATAGTTCTGAAGACTGGC
>NW_018253370.1:113318-113919 GCF_001263595.1 Phalaenopsis equestris
GGCTAGGCAGGGGAGATACTAGCTCTCACTCTAGAGTTCCCTCAATTCCCTCCACTTAGGGGCTAACATTCTCGTATCAGAACCTAAAACAATAAACCAAGTTGGGGTCTATAACCTGTCACTTTAAAGTCCTCTAACTCTACACCCATCAATGAATATTTTCTTATTTATTTGCTCTCAATCATATGAACTACATTCTCATTCATATAACCGCATGTGATTCTTTCCAATTGTTGACTGAGACAATACCATCCCGATTCTTACATGTTCTCACAACAAATTTTAACATCTTGATTGGTCAAATCAAGAAGTAAATGAAGTGCATTTATTTGAATCATCACAACTTTTTCCAACATTAAAGATCAATACTCTCTACACCTTCCATCCAAAACTTAATTACTTATCATTTTAAGAAGAAAGATAAAGAAAATTACTAAAAATCTATGGAGAAAACAAAACCACACTTTAGTTTAAAAGAAGAAATCATTGTCAAACCAACAACAAGTCTCGATTAAAACCAAAAGTAGTCTTAAAACAAAAATATAAAAATTTATCTCAAGTCCTCCACCAAACTCTTGAAGTTCCTTTGAATCTCTTCTCT
>NW_018253370.1:114185-114659 GCF_001263595.1 Phalaenopsis equestris
GTTACAACCACCTATTAAGCCAATGGGTGCCTTAAAAACCTCTTCAAAATTTGTGAAAACTGATTTTACTCGTCTAGTAACTGCCACTGGCGCTTAAGTACGGGGTCTCGGCGCTTAGGCGTGGCATTCTCTGTTTAACCGGCGCTTAAGTGTCAGATCTGGTGCTTAGGTGCCAAAACTCTTTTACACAATTTTTCACCTTTTACTCCAAATTTGATTCTTTTTCACTCCTTTAAGCATTTTTTTTCCATTTTTACTTGTATCTGCAAGAAAAAACACAAAAATACCTTCCATTAAAGTGCAATATCTCAAAAATAGGTATAAAAATGTGTCTAAAAATACTATACATTTTAGGTATATCACTTTAGCGTGCACTAACCGCCCGGTCGAATGAGAGAGTTGATCAGTCGGTTGTCATGAGGTGGCCGAGGGAGAGAGCTTGGTCATTTGACTAAAGTGAGGTGGCCAAGGGAA
>NW_018253370.1:114770-117617 GCF_001263595.1 Phalaenopsis equestris
TATATATATATATATATATATATATATATATAGCAGAAGTCTAATTTTCTATTAAGGTGAAAAAGAGGTTACAAGCCTAAAATTTGGGGCATTAAACTCATCCACCTAAAGCAAAAAAAGTGAGTGAAAGGGGCAGGAGAGGTGGATACATTAAAACTAAGGGACTCTGCTCCCATTATGGAAAGATAATTAGCAGGTTTGTTTCCTTCCCTGTAAATGAAAGTAAAAATTACTATCATCTCCTGCATTAAGTTCTTCATTTGTTTGATCCACTACAATATGTGCCAAGGAGTATTATTCCTTCCTGTCATATAGTCTAGAAGCTGTAAGGAATCCACCTTAACCTGTAAGAAAGTCCACTTGTTCTGATTGGCAATTTTTAATGCCCAGTACATGGTCATTGTTTCAGCTTCCATAACATCCTCAGCAAATACTGCGGAATGAAAAAATATTAAGCATTGACCCTGGTTATCTCTGAACACACCACCAATCCCTGCTCTTTGTGAAGAATATTCCGTCAGTGTTTACTTTGATAAAGGGGAGGACAGGCCTCTCCCAAAAAACCTTGATCACTTTACATGTGGGGGTTGTTGCTGTTCTGCTGATCTGCAGGATATTTGGGAATTTTTTTAACTAAATGAGTTTTCTAATGAAAGCTATGCAGTTGGAAACTACCTTCCCAGTTGTTGTTGGTATGTCATCATATTTTTGTTAGTTTCTAGCTGCCCATAAAAACTAAGCAATAATAAAAAGTATATGGCTAATTTTCATCCCATGCCAGCCACTCTAGCATCTAAATAGGTCCTTCCACTCCAAGTTAATGGTATTAATGTGTAAATGAGTCAGTAGGGACTTCCACACATCTCGTGAAAATTTACAGCTGAAGAACAAATGGCTTACTGATTCCCCAGCACTCCTACATAAGCTGCACATGGAAAGGCCTCTCAGGCCCTTTAGCTTTAGGATGTCATCCAATGAAACTAGGTTAGTAAACACTCTCCAACAGAAAAAATACATTAAGGGGGTGAGGAACTTGTTCCACAAACAATCACCGCAAGGGTTCTCTTCCCATTGATAAAGTTTTCTATAGATTTCTTTGGTCATGATGTGAGTGGAGCAGGCCTTTTAAACTAGATTATCTTTTCCGTTCCTGTCAAATGGTATCCTAATTATGTTTAAGACTGTGTTCTGAGTGAGGAAGGTCTTTAGGATTTATGCTGACTAGGAATTCCCCTCCCAACAGTCCTTCACCTTGAGATCCAAATCCTGCTGCTCAGGTATGGACTCCAATAATTCTTCAGGACACCATTTATCCAGTCAGAACTTAAGGTTACCATGGCTCAGGCTCATAAGAATAACTTTTTAGCTTCACTTCTAACCTTCAATAAGTTACCTCAGGTTCTAGAGTCTCCCAATGTTCTGGAAACCATATTGGGATCAACACTTCTGTAGTATTTTTCTTGCATGAATTGAGCCCATAAGGTCTCTTATTTTCTGAATTTAAATCATAGTTTGCATAAGCTGATGTGTTGCAAATGTTGAAGCCCTTTAAACCCTAGTCCTCTTCCAGCAAAAGGTTTTGCCACGTTCTGCCAACAAGCCCAGATCATCTGTTTTCTCTGTCCTGCCCAAAGAAATCTATTAAATGTTCTTTCCAATAGGAGTTGAGTGCTTTTCTTCATTGCTGCCATTTGGAGAATATATAGGGAGAAGGTTGTTAGTATGCTTTTTAGCAATGTTATTCTTCCTCCATTTAAAAGGATGGAGTTGCTCTAACTTAGCAGTTGTGAATTTATTTTGTCCTCCACCTCATCAAAGTGTGTTAGCTTGGTCCTCCCTTTCAACAGATCCACCCTGACAACGACTTTTTATATGCTTAAAATAAAAGATAAATATGGACGTAATGAAGAATATTCAATAATTCAATAATTGTAAAGTCACACTTATCAACGCAAGTATACGTATCGCTCAAGTAATATAGGGCTCTAATGTAGTCCGAGATATAGATCCCACAAGGAGTGGTTAGAACTACAGACTAAAATTTTAGAAAAGCAAAACTTTAATCACAATAACGAAGTTCAATTTGCTTATCTATCACTAATAGGCAATTGAAATAAATAGATAATTTTAATAACTATTAAATAACTAATGATATTAAGGATGGTTTAATTGTGATATTCAATATATAAGAAAGCATCCTTCTCCTTGTCAAGAAATTATAGTGAATGGATAGAGTGAATTAGTTCAATTTAGATTGTTCTAAATAGGAGCATACATATTATTTACCCTTTGGTCCAGGCATAAAGAATATTGACTAATCCTACGCTTGTTTACTGAATCTGTGGCTAGGCTGGGAGGATACCGACTCTCACTTCGGAGCTCCCACGTTCTCACCTGAGGGCTAAAATCTACACTTTAACACCCAAACGATAGAACAGAAATGGAGATTTTTGTCTGTCACTCTAAAATCTTCAATTCTACGCCCGATAGCATTATTTCCCTATTTATTTGCACCAAACTTCCAAGGGCTTTGACCTCCCTGAATCTTGGATGTAATCTTCACTTTAGTTGTAAAACTCAACATATTTTAACAAATCAATTGGCCAGATTGAAAGTAAATTAAGATCGAAGTGAAAAGATCATCACAATTTCTTAAACATTTTCAAGGCTTCACCAATCCAATTCAATTCACCATTCCACAAATCTCGAGACAAGGAGAAAGACAGAGAAAACTACTCAGATCTCATGGGAAACACAACAAAACTCAAAATTTATATATAAAATCTAAGTCATACAAACTACAACAAGTAAATAACTTATCTCTAATTTCTCCCCAAGAACACTCCT
>NW_018253370.1:118018-118561 GCF_001263595.1 Phalaenopsis equestris
GGCCTAGTTCAATTCTCCACATTTTGGTCATTTTCACTCCAAATTCGCTCTTTTTTGCATCTTTTTGCTCCAATGAACCTAATTCATCATTCCTACAACAAAACATCAAAAATACCTTTCTTTAAAGTACAATAACATCAAAAACAGTATAAAATAGGTATGAAAATCTCAAAATATTTCTTTTGTCAAAATCACCCAAACTTAACTATTACTTGTCCTCAAGTAATTTTGGTACTACATAAAAGTTATGATCTACTGCAATAAAGTTTTAATTCAGAAATACTATAAGTTTGATTTAAATAAATGTCGTAGTGAAATTTTTCAAAAAAATTCAAGTAATTGAATTAACTCTGTAGCCACAAGAATATCTAGTCATCAAGTTTAAGGGTTCTAGTCTTCTATTCATTTCAAGAATGACTATATGTTGCAATATTAAGTCACTTAGAATAATCAGATGATAGGAATTTCATGAGAACACTACTAGTAAAAGATCTAATCCATAAAAATAAGTTCAGGAATGTATTTAAGTTTTCCCTTTAGGTA
>NW_018253370.1:118772-120200 GCF_001263595.1 Phalaenopsis equestris
GTTAACTATAATCTTATTCTCTTATACTAAATATCTTAATTACAAAAATTAATTTTCATTACAAAAATATTTCTTTAAATTTACCATAATATTTAAATAGTTACAAAAATATAGTTACCTGAATTAAATTCACTACATGAAATCATATAAATAATTTTTGAAAATATTGAAATAGAGGACATTTAATAGTTAATATTTTTTCTTCCCTCCCCCAAACTTATATTTTTAAATATGAAATAATAAGGTAGAAAGAAAAAATATAAATATAAATCATACCTCAGTATTGTAGGCATTTTCATCATTCTGAAATTTCTGTAGGCCTTCTCAAATTTTTACTTCACCTGGTCTGTAATATTATGAGTTTTCTACACATATAAATCATTAGAGGAATTTCTGGGTAATGAAATTTTGAAATAAGTATAAAACTAAAACATTAAATAAGCACAACATTTCCTAACACAACCATAATACAAAAAAATTAAAACTAAAATGTGAAATGAAAATCACATTACAATCCACAATTCTACTCAATATCTATTAAACTACACATGCACATTTAACTATAACACTAACTTTATAACAAGAATCTAAGTACACAACACAAAATAAAAAATGAAAGTCTAAATACACATCCATTTCTATTACAAAAGATTACATAAGATAAAAATACGAACATATGTACATCAATTTCATTCAATATCAAAATCCTAAGCTATATCTTCATCGCCTTGATCAGCAGGTGGATTGGGTTGATACTGAGTATATCAGGGGCACTCAGGAAACGTAACATCAGGCTCACCTCTGTAATGTTGGGCCTGAGCTTCATAATAAGCTATCTCAAAATCTGAATGCCTTTGAAGGTACTCACTATCGTAATTGTTTTGACGTTCTAAACCTCCAATCCTTTCATTTATCAATTCTATGCTCTTCCGCTGCTAGGTCAACTCATTCATCAAATCAGTCAGAGTAGGGGAACTAGAAGGTGGAAAATCATAACTTGTAGAGGGGACATCTCTACTAGTTGAAGGTTCTTCACTCCTACTTCTAGTTCTCCATTTCTCATGGGATTCATTAGACTTTAAATTAGCTTTACTAATGGGCTTCATAGGGTAAACCCATTCTTCATCTCCAATTTCCACTCCATAAAGTTTGTAAATTGTATAAATAAGGTTAAGATGTTCTAGACCTCTACTAGTCTCACTCCTCACCGTAGTCAATATATTCTTAAAAATTATTCTCCCCACATTTATAGTTCTATTATTCTGAATACAGAAATTCAGAATAGCTCTATCTATAGTTACCTCACTATGGTGATAGGTCGGTAACAGAGTAGAGGAAATAAAATAGTGTCACGCCTTAGAGGTGGCATTCAGCATGGAAGTAGAAAAATTTACCCGTTCTCGCTGCTTTATCTTCCATGTTCCTTTC
>NW_018253370.1:121072-121525 GCF_001263595.1 Phalaenopsis equestris
TGCGGTTAAAGGTGTTTTTTTGTGAGCTGGCGGTCGGCGGGGTCAATGGCACCGTCGGCGCGCTCAATTGGAATTTAAATCCTAAGTCTCGGGAAAATCTTACCGTTGGTGGCGTCTAGGGCGTCGTCGGCGGGCTCTATTGATTTTGTCCAAATTTTTGATTTTTGTGATTTCAATGATTTCAATCAATTCCAAGCTTAAAAGACATCAGTTTAATCATTATAGACATAATTTTAAGTGACTAGATGATGTACTTAGCACATATAAACTTTCACAACACAAAACATCACATTTATATATAAATTCCAAGGGGTACAATATATGTTACATAACACACCTAAGTTTGGTATTTTCTCAATCTCAATACATTAATTCAGCATCGCAATCCAAGCCAAAACACTCAAAACGCTGAAAACAAAACATCCTATGCTTAGTCTCAACTATACAGAGATC
>NW_018253370.1:121767-122876 GCF_001263595.1 Phalaenopsis equestris
TCGGAATGGAAATTCTTCAGTGGAATCCTCTTCTATTAATTTCATCCTCCTCATCAGTCGTATTAATCTATCTTCTAAATGTCCAGAGTGCTCAAAATGTTCCTTCATCCTCCAGTCTAGATGATCGAAGAAATCGAAGATATTATTAATCACATTCATGACATTTTGTACTCCTTTTCCAATTTCTTGATTCGGCACAGGATCACAAGAGACTTATCAGGGACTAAGGGTTGAACTGGCAGTGAATTCTGAGACGCTTGATCTACTATAATTGTCATGTCATTTTCATCTTAAAAAATTGGGAATCTTTCAATTGGATCCAAAGGCTTCCAAGGTAGCAGTACATATTCTCAATTTTCGTAGGACACTTGGAACTGACTGTAAAGTGAGAAAATTGTGGAGGGGTGTCCAAGCCCATAAGTTAATCTGTGAACGATCAGGCCAAAAACTGACTTCACAATTATAGATCCAATGTCGATCGGCAGTCCCCTTTTGATGTAGTAATTAAAATAACACTTTCTTTAGAAACTTTACAGATCTTCATTGTCGGTAACAGTTTCGCAGAAATGAAAAAGTGCCAATGTCTCGAAACGGGATTCAAGAGTGTTGCGGAAAAACTAACATACTCGTTTTCTCTTGTTTCCCAGTCATCAGTTTTGTCCGTTAAATATTGGTAAAAATATTGGATATTGGTAAATCTCATTCATCTGGTTTCTCGTTGGGAAGAAATTGGAATAGTGGCAGACAGGAAAATTCTCTATCATATATAATTCGTTCATCCATGCTGGAGTGAAAGTGATCCATCTTCCTCGCACATAAACAACTCCTTGGTTGATTCCGTGTAAATTTGCATAAAACTCTTTCACCACAGGCTCTTTCACCACAGGAACCACACCACAGGAACCACCACGGTAACAGTAGTGTAGCACAACACTTCTTATCTTTGTCGCACTACTGTTTCTTCAATATCCGTCGTGGGTTATTCAATCTGCGATTCACGAATCCTCGTTCTTTGATCAATCTTTTCTTCGTCAGCAACTTGTTGAAGATTCGCTGCGCTTCCGCACTAATAAACTTTTGCCAATTGAAAACTCGCATTCTGGGAGCAT
>NW_018253370.1:122889-123720 GCF_001263595.1 Phalaenopsis equestris
GAAAACTCGCATTCTGGGATTATCAGGGGAGAATGAAATTGGTAGAGTTAAATTGGTAGAGTTTCACTTTGTTTTTGGAGGGAAAATATAATTTAATCACAACAACAAAGATTTTGGAAAATTAATACTTTAATCACAACAAAGAAGTTCAATTCGCTTATCTGTCACTGATAGGCAATTGAAATAAATACATAATTTTAATTACTATTAAATAACTAATGATACTAGGGAGGGTTTAATTGTGATATTCAATATATAAGAAAGCTTCCTTCTTCTTGTCAAGAAATTATAGTGAATGGATAGAGTGAATTAGTTTAATTTAGATTGTGCCAAATAGGAGCATACCTATTATTTACCCTTTGGTCCAGGCATAAAAAACATTGACTAATCCTACGCTTGTTTACTGAATCTGCGGCCAGGCTGGGAGGATACCGGCTCTCACTTCAGAGCTCCCAAGTTCCCCTCACCTGAGAGCTAACATCTACACTTCAACACCCAAATGATTGGACTGAATTTGGGATTTTACTCTGTCACTCTAAAATCTTACTCCCGATAATATTATTTCGTTATTTATTTGGACCCAAATTCCAAGGGCTTTGACCTCCCTGAATCTTGGATGTAATCTTCACTTTAGTTGTAAAACTCAACATATTTTAACAAATCAATTGGCCAGATTGGAAGTAAATTAAGATCGAAGTGAAAAGATCATCACAATTTTATAAACATTTTCATGGCTTCACCAATTCAAATCACCATTTCACAAATCTAGAGACGAGAAGAAACACAGAGAAAACTACTCAGATCTCATGAGGAAAACACAACAAAACTCAA
>NW_018253370.1:123901-175011 GCF_001263595.1 Phalaenopsis equestris
TCCACTCTTACGAAGAATTCCTGAATTCCTCACAATTGTTACACTCTATTGGAAATTCTATACACTAATGGAACCTCTCTAACCTCCAACGCCTCTAGACTCTCTCTCAATTTTTGGCCAAAATGTTCTTTTAAAGTTGTGGATGAGCTTTCCCAAGAGTTGCCTAAGCATCCCTTCAAAATTTGGCCAAAATTTGGCCTTATCCAAAGCTTCAGTACATTATCTAAAGCTTGAGTAGGCATAACCGTCGATCTCTTTGTCGGCGGACTCGAGGGCGCCGTCGGCGGGGTTCTGAAGAATTTTGTCCTATAATCTCTGGAAAAACTCACCATCGGCGGGGTCGAAGGCGCCGTCGGCGGCCTAGTTCAATTCTCCACATTTTGGTCCTTTTCGCTCCAAATTCGCTCCTTTTTGTATTTTTTTTCTCCAATGACCCTAATTCATCATTCCTGCAGCAAAATATCAAAAATACCTTTCTTTAAAGTGCAATAACATCAAAAACAGTATAAAATAGGTATGAAAATCTCAACATATTTTTTTTTTTGTCACACCCCTAAGTATTTAAAGGGGGTGGAGATGGATGAAAAGCCTGTAAGGTTGGTGATCCAGTGCTTGTTTGGTGTGGAGACCTTTTTTCTGAAGAGAACTTGGCATTTGTCCTTGTTGAACAACAACCATCATGTTTGTTGAAAATCCAGCAGGCAACCATGAAGTAGTCTAACTGCTGCTTTGTTGGCTTTGGAAAATATAATAATATCATCAGCGTAGATCAAGTGGCTTATATCCAGAGTGGATTTATGGTGGTATGAATTGTAGCTCTTCCTGTGACTAGGCTTATCAATGAGCCTAGAAAGGTAATCCAAAGCAAGAACAAAAATTGTAGGGAATATGGGATCTCCTTGTTTAAGACCCCTTGAAGCTTTGAAGAACCCATGAGCTTCCCCATTTATTAATATTGAATTGACATTACTCTCCAGCCATCTGTGTATCAGCTGACAGGAATCCCTTGAAATTCCCCTTGCCCTCAATGTAGCCAACACAAAATCCCAATTTATCATATCATAGGCCTTCTGTATATTCAGCTTATATATCATATTTCCCCCCTGCACTGTTTGTCCAGATCAAGTAATAATTCTTGTGTAAGCAATACATTATCCCATATGTGCCTTCCTTTTACAAATGCTGCTTGCTTTGGGCTAATTAATTTCTGCAGATAAGGCTGAATTTTCTTCACCAATATCTTGCTGATGGTTTTTCTCACTACATTAGTAAGACTAATTGTTCTGGCATGTTGCAAAGTTTCTTTGATGTTAGATTTGGGAACAAATACTATGGTAGTTGCACTGAAGTACTTTGGTAGTTCATTCCCCTGGAAAATCCATTGTATAGCTGTCACTATATCATCCTTGATGATATCCCAAGCCTTTATGTAGAAATCTGAAGTAAATCCATCATGGCCTGCAACTTTTGATCTGTCAATGGAAAAAAGAGCAATCTTTATTTCCTCAAGACTGGGAACTTCAACAAGATTTAGATTATTGGTATATAAGTGGTAAGTACTAAATAGATCAGGGTCAAGCTATTTTCTTGGAGTGGAAGAACCATTCAGTATTTGCTGACAGTACTCCACAGCACTATTTGCAATCTTAGTTGAATTTTTGATCCAATTGCCAGTACTGTCTTTAATAGAATGTATTGTATTGCTTTTCCTCTTGTAATTGATACAGGTTTGGTAAAACTTTGTATTGTTGTCCCCTTCAGTGAATTTATTAGTGGAGGCTTTCTGTTTAAGAAAATTATCCTGCCAGGCCACTGCATTTAATAGCTTTTCATTTGCTTCCATCATTGCTACTTCATCCTCTGACCCATTGATAGCAGCATTCTCAATTTCCTTCAGCTCCTTCTCAGCCTAATCAACCCCATCCAAAATGTTGCCAAAGGTTCTGCAGTTCCATAAGTTTAGTGCCTTGCCAACTTTTTTATGCAACCTCCAAAGCTTAATAAATGGATTATGGTAATCACATTCTCTCCAATTTTCTTCGACAACTGAACAGAAGTCTTTAAGAGTAGACCAAAAATTATGATATCTGTAAGGAGTTTTTCCATGTTGTTGATTTGTAGAAATTGTGACTAAGAGTGGTCTGTGATATGATCCAGCCATGCTCAAGATAGTGATAGTAGTGTGAAAAAAATTTTTGAGCCATTTATCATTGACTAAGAATCTATCTGTGTTTCCCAGAGTCTTCCCCTTCTCCAAGTGAAATCTAGACCATTGTAACCCATAACAAATAACCCTGGAGCCTGCAAATTATCATTAAAATCAGTCAGTGTCTGGGTATTAGGTGTTATGCCACCTTTTCTACCCCCCCCCCCCCCCCCCCCCCCCCCCCAGCTTTGTCAGATGAGTGGCTGAAATGTTGCAGTTCAGTCCACAGTTCCAATCTGGCCTTTTTAGTGCACCCAACATACACAATAGTGGCATAGCCCTCCTGTCTTGCCATGTTAAATTTAAAATGTAAAAGTTGGGGGTGGTTCAACTGGATAACACAACCTAGCTCCCTTCTTTTATTATTCAGATTAGCAGTTAATGTAAATTCTGGGAAGGCTTTAAGAAATTTTTGGTGGTTGTGATGGACTAAAGGTTCCAAAATTACAAAACACCATAGTTTGTATTTTCTGTTAAAAAATTTAAGCCTTTTTAGAGAAAGGGGGTGGGCAGTCCCCCTTATATTCCAGCAAAGTAGATTAATCATGGTGGAGGGATTTAGATCTCCCCTTAGTTAACCTAGTGAAGGAGTCCCTTCTTGAAAAGTATGAACTGCCTACTCCTAATATGCATGTGTCTTCTTGTGTGGGCCAAGGTAATTTTTTCTTCTTCTTTCCTCTTTGGACCTGACATTCTTCCTCCATTGTCTGTTGTAGTTCTTGAACAATGTTTTCCTCTGGTAGAAGAGGAATGTCTTCATCCTCAGGCATAGATTTAGGGAGACCAGTGGCATGGCCTACTTCCACCAGTTCAGCCACTCCAGTATCAGTTACTGTTATGCCAA
This sequence comes from Phalaenopsis equestris, assembly GCF_001263595.1. Lineage (NCBI taxonomy): Eukaryota > Viridiplantae > Streptophyta > Magnoliopsida > Asparagales > Orchidaceae > Phalaenopsis > Phalaenopsis equestris. Next base: position 126,952 of record NW_018253370.1, read on the forward strand.
CACAACTTTCTCCTCCTATCTGAGCAGAGTTCAACCAAGGCTTCGACCTTGGTCTGCAGCAGTGGCTCAATGGAACAGTAACCCAGAAATTAAAAATCCCAGTAGCCCGAGAAGCAGTAAAACATAGAAATGGGATAGCAAAAGGAGACAAAAGAGTAAACGAAATCCCTTTATGTATCGACCACACCTTCATAGCCGCTCCTACCAACCAACAATGAAGATCCACCATTGGGAAAACTCTAACAGAGCTTCCAGCGCCGCCACCATCATGAGATACACACACACACACACACACACACACACACACACACACACACACTTACACTAAACTTGTTTAGAATTATGTATAATTAAAGTTGGCTTCAGTTAGCTTTCCTAGATTAATTTAACAAAAACAAAACAAACCGAACAACAAACGCAAAAACAAAAATATCAAAATTATTCATACGTGAATATTAAATCAACAATGAATTTTTAGTTCATTTAAAAACTTATTCTTAAAATTTAGAATAAATCTCAAACAAACTAATTCCACAAATTTAGAATAAATGAAATAAAATTATATTTATTATTATCATGCAAAATAAATAAATGCCAGAAAATTTATTGAAGTAGAAAAATCCAATGAAATTCTTTAAAAATTAAAACAACCATAAATATTCCAAATATCTAAATATTATAATGCAGCGGACAAATTAGAAATAGGTATCACAGCAATAACCAAAGGCACTTTTTTTTTAATGAGTATCAAGTAATATGATTCTTCTATGCATCATATTCGAAATGATGGCTCCCCTTCAAAGGCTCATAAATAACAGCATTCACAACCCCATCCATTTCCGTCGGTGATGAGAATCCATCGTTGTTTCTGTAAAAAATCTGCAGTGTTTTGCACGTCTTCCAAAATACTTCTTTACATGCTCTTGGAACCACGCTCCCCACGTTCTGTAGAACCAGCCCAAGCAATTCAGCCCTTGTGGAGTCTATCAAACTCAACATATCTTTTTTGACATCTTCTTCGGAAATAGAGCCATTTCCATGGTGAACAAGCAGCCACAAGCTATTTCTTTTCCCCGCTGCTATGTCAGTCTGTAATTGTATCATAGCATTTTACCATATAAGCAGGTCATATAGAAGGAGGGAATGATCAATACTAACAATGAATTTTGAGAAAAAAATCAAATAGAATCAAATACTTACAATACGATGCAGCCTTGAGTTAAATGAGTTTTTTAGGCTGAGCCGATCAATAAAATTTAAGATCAGTCCGACATCGTTTTTATTTTTTATTTTTATTTTTATTTTTAGTTTTATTTTAAAAATATATTTAGTCAGCATAATTAAAAAAATTCAAAACACCAAAAAGATATATGTGTATTTTTAAAAATAACTACAGTTTTATGTTGAAGAATTCACGGAGATAAAGTGATATTTAGCATTTTAACAATGCAAAAAGATCGAGCACAGACATAGATAATGAAAAGGTAGTTCAAGAAGAATGGAGAAATCTAGAGAGAGAAAATCTACGAGGCTTAGCCAACTCAAAGTAATCGAATATAAGTGCATGTGTACAGAAATACATCTTTTTTCTCACCATTAGGATAACGGGGATACTATTTTATACCAGAGATAACAGTTGTTGACATACAACGTAAAGAAAAATGCATATTTTAGGAATACAATAAAAATTATAAGCAATGGTCACCAGTGGTCGATGACTGGCGACTACAAAGACTAGAAGAGTTATCATCGGTCTTCAATATAAGTGTTATAAATTACAACAATATTTGGGATACGACAACTATAAGCGAGGGCGGGCGCTGGAGATTGACTAGTGCAGGATGGTATGACAAGTGAGATGCACTCATGCTATGAGCTGGAGTCTACTTAAATATGTACTACTGGTAATCTATTCTTCAAATTTGATGGAGAAGTCTTCATAACAATAATTTGGTTCTTATTATGTATTACTCCATAACGTTTTATGATTTGTATCACCGCTTCATAAGTTTGTCGAGGTGTAGAAATGTTGGAATATTACATAGTGTTCGTCTTCATCTCCCAATAACATCTTTTATTTTTCAATTTTATCTTTTTGTATTTTCCTTTCGTTAGATTTTCCTTTCTTTCTTTACTTTTGTGGGATTCTTCTTTCTTTTTTATATAAACAATCAGTTAAATTTATCTCCCTAACAAAGATTGTTTGTTTTTTTTGGTATGTAAGATACTAAGCCTTCATAAATTCCAACTTCATTGATTAAAAATAGTTATAGGTCACCCTTGATACTGTATTCTATGTTGCCTCTCCAGTACTTAAAGGAAGTTGGAACAATTGGACCTTAAAGAGGGTTGAGTTATATTTAATTATTTTAAGACTTTAGGGGTGATCATATTTATTTAAATTGGATTTAATTTGATTTTAGCTTTATATTGTGTCCAACTGAATTGGGTCGATTTAGGTTTGATTGGGTCTATTTTGGTCAGTTGACACAATTTATCAAATTGAAGCCCAATTGGGCTTTAAATTGTGTCCAACTAAATCCAATTAATGATTTTATGCTTTCAGGAGTATTCAGTTAAGTTTAATTCTAGTTTAGTCTAATATAGTTCTTTTAAGTCAAATTGGGAATACCCTAATCAAATAAATGTCTGCTCTAAGCATAATTGTATTTTTTTTTAACTATAAGCATATAAAGTTTCTCTAAAAGAATCCTAAACCTCTTACATGGAGATAGACTAGCTAGTAGCCAAACTCTATATTTAGGAAAGCATTTATGTCCAAAACTATCTTTGCAATTTGAGCTAGAATGTTATGCTCAACATCAATTGTTTTCTTATTCAACACTTATTTCATTTAAGCTAATCTAAGTTATAGATTTTTTTTGGAATAAACCCAAATTAGTTTAATAATGGAATTGTAATGACTACTATTGATCGATTTAATAACTTAGTTTTGTCCATGAAGCATGTATTTATCATAATTGAAATTTGTTAAATTATAGTCATCCGAAAGGATCATTGCAATGTAATCCATAAAAAAAATACTTCTTTCTATGTTGCATACCATCATTTGGTTGACCTTTTTAGCCAAATAATATCCAACAAAGAAGCATCTCCTCTTTTTGAGAATAAAATTGGCTTTTAAAAAAAAATGACTTACCTCAAAACCATGAATGTCATTGAAAAGACGACCAAATTTACTGACAAGTTTGAATAAATTGTAATATTCTGAAGACCCAATGATGTTCTCTGAAAGCTCTGGCACAATGAAATAGATGGTAGGTAGAATGATGGGTTCCAAAGCAAATGATATGATGGCATTAGTCATGTATTCATCAATAGTAGGCACCGTGCTATTCTCTATCCAATTAGCTTCTTTCATCGTGGATTTCAACAAATCTTGCCACTGCAAGTTGTCACATGTCAAAATCATATGACAAATAATCTACTAAATAAAAGTACATAAGAAAACTACATGTGTCGATAATATTGGCCTAAATATGCTTGTGAATGAGGTAGCCTAAGAGAATTTATTTGGATTTCTTTCAATGTTCTTTTAACATAAGATATATGAATTTGATAAATTAATTCATCATGTTTAGCATGGCTCAAATTTATATGAATGGTGTAAGATCTCACCATTTTAATAATATGTTTGGTGACATCGCGATTTTGGAAGAGAGAAGCCTTTGCTCCAAGCTCATTAACAGTATTGAATAGAGCTAAAAATATGATCTTCACATTTTCAGAGTAGAAGTCTTTTTCATGAATTTCATGCCATCTACCAAAAAAATGTACCATCACTAACAAAAATTTTCTTTATAATAGATACTACAAAAAAACCAAGATACATCATACTTTTCAACTAGCTTGATAAAATTTGCTAGTTCTTCAGATGAACCACCACCATCAAAAAAATCATCCACTATAGTAATTAGCGTACTAGATTTGGTCCAACATAAGCGAGCACTTGACAGTTCTGAGGAGAATAAGGTAGCAATAGCAGAGAGATAACAATATGTTTGTTTTAGGCGACAGAATTTGAGTTGATCCAGCTTGCTTTCTTTAATCCAACTATTTGCACAAAAGTATGTCATGGACAAACATACAAAAACTCAAACTTAGATGAAACAAGATATAATAAAATGCACTTGCCTCTCAATATGCTGATGTTCTTTCTTATATATCAACTGAGAACTTCTGAATGAATTCACGGCAAGCATCAAAAGCTCATTGTTATTCATGCTAGACCTAATGAAAGTTTTCACATAAAACATGATTTGTTTAAAGAGCTAAAGGTCATGCAAGGAAAAGTTTTGCCTCTCTAATTTTACTCAAAACATAAACAAATTTAAAACTTACACAAATGATGTCTTGAGCATATGAAAATTATCTAACTTGTAGTGTTCAATATTTCTTTTATGCTCCAGCCTTTCCAAACTTGCATAAAAGGGAAATTTCAGAGTATAATCAACCTAAAAAAAAAAAGATGATAAGGAACCAGCAATCTAAAAACTTCATAAGAAACTAAAAAACATTAATATAACAAAGGAAAAGTGTTTAGAATCTTATAAATAACACACACACATACCAAAAGTTAAGGGCCATTTGGGTTCTGTTTTATTTTCTTATTTTTTTTTATTTTTTATTTTTTATCTTTCGTTTATGTTTTAATTAAAAATACCATATGTTTGGCTTTTTTATTAAAGTATAAATGTTTTTAAAGACACTTAAAACACTTCAAAACTGTTTTTACTATTTTCAAAAATATGTTGATTTCGTATTAGAAATAAAAAAGAAATGTGTAAAAAAAAAATTAAACAAACATGTTGTAAAGAAAAAAAGAAAAATAAAAGTAAAAAAAATAATTCCCTAACAAACTCAATTTTATTGTTTTTATTACCTTTTAAAAGAAACACACTTGACAAAAGGAAAAAAAACTTTGATCAGAAAAGCTTAAAGCTGCTTATATATAAAGAATTCTAGTTTTCTTTAAATATCCTAAATTTTCTACCTACTCATCTATTGTACCATTTGGTACCCATGTTTTATTAAGAATTAGTAAATTTATCAAATTGCAATCAATAAGACATCTAAAAAATCTTTTATTGTCTTCATTTGCTATTTTTACTAAAGAATTTTTTATTTTATGGAAACTGATTTTAAATGCTGAAACCATTAAGCAAACAAGGATACAAGATAAGTTATTAAATGATGAGAGCATCATGGAAGGATTTATGACTGACATCCCCTCCTAAGGCCAATCCAATCTTTGTCAATCGTCGTAGATATACATTGTATCATTTCTCTCTGCACTCATATCCTAATACTGAATTATGTTGGAACTCTATCTTTCATTCATTAACAAAGTACAAATTTTCTAAAATAAAAATTTCATGAATTTGGTAATATTTAACAAAATAACATCATATTTATTTCTCAATCCCCCTATTCTAAATCCTATTCAACAATCATCACACTATTCCTATAATAATCTTAATAAATTGAAGAAAAAGAAATTTGGGAAAGTACAAATCAACTACCTCTTGTAAAACATCTAGTGAGTGGATGGCATTAGTATTCAATTCTTCTTTGAGAAAATGAGTCACCCAAGCATTTAATTTCTTTAGAACTGGTTCCTCTGGTGAGATTTGAACCAGTGAAGCCTTATATAGCTCAATAATAGCATTTAAATCTCGCATATGTCCTTGGAGTGTATTCTTGAATTGCTTCACATCAGCAAATTGAGCTAAAGCATCTGTAAAAATGATAGTGCTTAAAGATATTGAATAAATTAAATGCACATGTTCATCCCTCAGAAAAAAAAGTATACAAAGAATAGCTCAAAATGTATAACTCACTGGAAGAGACATCATATCCATTCATACGTAAAATTCGAAATGCCATGGCACAGGTAGCTATGTTTGCATAAATTTCTTCATCTTTATCCACCCAACATCTGCATCTTGAGATAATTCAGTGTTATGAAAAAGCATAAAACTCAAAGACTACAAATAATTAGCTTGATCTCCACCTATATGCTCTATCCAAAAATCTCCTTAGATCATGAATAAAATGTAACGAAACTCCAAGCCTTTCAACTTTATCAACCATCGAAAGATGAGTCTGTATGTCTAGTGGGTAGGTTGTTGGAACTACAAAACACTAAGCATGAATTAATATATAAGACCAAGCAGTACACATACTTTAAGTTAAATTTGAGCACTGCTACCTGAGCAGCCAAACTTCTCTAAAATAGAACTCAAGTAATCAAGGGATTTATCATCTCGAATGTGGCAAAGTGCAGCAGCAGTTGTTGAAGGGGAGTTAAAGAGTGAACCATTTTTTCTTTGGTAACTCATAACCTCTTTCCAATCTGGCAAGCCAATGAGTCCTTCAGCAACAAATGCAAGGTATGCTTTGCTTCCTATAGAATTTATTTCAACCTCTCTAAAAAAAAAGAATGAACAAAAATAAGAATGATTACCTAAAATATAAAAGGAGTCCAAAATTAAACCATAATGCAATGCTATTAGTTAAAAAGAAATAACCTTAGAAACACCTAAAGTAAGATATATTATTGGTTATTAAAATAGTCATTCTTGATATTTTGTAATAAGCTCATCTCAAGTAAATAAAATTTCAAAAACAACATTACAACAATGAACTTTTACAGTTACAAGCTATCCAACCATAAAATTGAAGCAATGCAAGCCTAAAATTTCTACATAATTCTTATAATTATTCTGAACTTAGATCATTTTGTTATTTTTTTTTATTCCTACCAAGGTAGCTCGAATGATGTTGAAAATCTTCTAATTTCAATTTCTTAATTTTTATGATAAAATTTTTAAAATATCTATTAATTTCCATATTAACAAAGACAAGGATTTAAACAAAACTTTCCACAATTCCCGCAGCTTCTTTTATATGTATGGTAGTTCAACCGATAAATTCTCTTTTTCAAACCTTTAAAACCATTTAACATTGTAGGAAAGTCAATTGAAATGACCATAATTGAAACATTTGAATGTTTATGGCTAGCCTTGGCGAATAGTTGGATTTATAACTTAAAGGAATTCCAAATGTCTTTTGGACTAATTCGAACAAATAATCATAAGTTATTTTATTTTTGATGACTAATCAAAATATGTATCATTGCATCACCTACTAATGCTCCACATTCATCATCAAAATGATAAATTGTCAAAATAGTCCTCTAAATATTTCAATGAGATTATGTTTGCCTCAAAATTTATAAAAAAGTTGAGTTAATTTACAAACCCATTTAATGAAGGCTAAAACTGTCCTTAGAATTATTTCAACAAAAGTTAAAAGACTCTATGGACTAAATTAACATTTTTGTAAACTATTGGTGTAAAATGACCTATAGCAAAAAATCAAAGACTATTTTGACACATTCTTTTCATCAAAATAAATGCTACTCTTCTTAACTACTTGCCATTTTTTTTTTTGAAAGCCTTTTCTCAATCGAAGTAATACTCTCCAATCTCAACTGGAGTCATCATTTCCATGAACTAGTTTAGCTTTAAATTCAAGGATGTCTCAATTAAATGTGCCAACAAAAGCTCTTGGTGAAACAAATATCACTACCCAAATCATTGATTTTTAGGGTTTCAATCAACAACTTGTCAGTAATTTTGACTAGTGGAATGATAATAACAACTAAAATTGTGGCCACACTCAACATAAAAATATAATAATGTCCTCATTTCGCAATGTCACCTTATTATATGGCAACATCACTAGACTTTCTGAAAACATGTTGTTTCCCTACAATTCTATAATAAAATACTAACAACTTCATGACATCAATAATGTCCCAATAAATGAATGTGTGTGGACTAACATATTCTACTCGCACTCTTGCTCATGTAGTCTACTACCTATGATCAAAAGGCTAGATTTTTTATATCAATTTACAGCCGAAATTTGAACTGTATCCATCTACTTTCTTGGATGACAAGCTAAGTCATGGACAATAGCCCTACTATTTTCAAGACCTCTCAAAATAAATTACCATTAATTTAGTAATATATAATCTTAAAAAGATCATTCATGATGTGTGTCGATTTTAGCCATAATTTCATAATATATATGATTTTTTAAAAAAAACCTTTATAATGTTCACAAATGTCTGAATTGAATGGCGGGAGAATATTTATTTAATGAATAAGATTTATTGAAACATTTTGAGAGCAAATATTTAGATAAAATATCTAACTTGTCTGCTTTGTCTAATATAATTATTACATGATAATATAGTATGGCTAATGTACTATAGGCTATTAACTTGCTCTTTTGATTTAGAGGATAATCTAAAAGAGAATAACGATCCTCAATTCGTAGGTGGTCTAATAGTAGTAGAGACCCTGAATTTCAATTATTTGAGCGTAATAAAGATTTTAGTAGGTTCTCACATGACTAATCTACAATGCAATCGAAATTTTCATAGATGATAAAGCATTCAACATTTGAAAAGCAAGAAAAATTGATGACTTTGCATACTATATGGTGCCACAATTCAGCTTTGAATCTCAGTAAACATGGCTCATTCAAATAAAAATCAAAGAAACAAAAATTTCAATATCATCTAAGAGTATCCATACAAATAATAGCAATGAAAATTGAAGTAAATATACTAGTTGAAATATTAACAAACATAATACATTCTACTGGATTTTAGAATCTCTAGCAACTAACTATTTACTTTCTAAATGATGTAAATGAAATTTTATGTAAGGGCAAAGCAATTTTAAAACTATGGACAACTAAAAATGGTGATTCACATCCTCTACATAGTTCTAGATGAAGGTAACTACAAAGTCTATGAAAGAAATAACCATTATGTCTAGAATGAAAGCTATCACAAAATTCTATAACGTAGGTTACAAAATTATTCAATTTTAAGTGATCATTAATTTTAAGAAATATTTTTTTATATGCTAATATAATCCCACTTTTAAAGTATCACACGAACAACATATCAAGCTCACAATATCTTCTATCAATGGGTGAGAATCTTAAAAGAATTTCCATGTGCCTTCCTTCTCAAAGTTTATAATGAGTTTGTTACCTCATATAGATATTAGAATTTTTTTTAACCATACTAAAATCTTGTGTTCTTGTGTGCAAGTTAGGTTTCTCTTCTTGAATTTTGGAGATTACACACAAAAAATTAGTATCAAAGACAAACAAGATCATTAGCCAAAATATTGAAAGTGGGAATTAACAAATTTTAATCACATCAGATGTTTCACTTATCACCTATAATATAACGAGGTAACTAAGTGTCAAATAAAGAACAAACATGTCACTAGGCGAAGATAATCATCTTGTCAGCATGGATTTGACTAGTTGAAACTTCTTGCAACTCAACATAGAAGATGAAAGCCATTAAATCAGTTCATAAATTACATATATCTAACCTACAATCCTTTATCACAACATGATCTAGTTTTGAGCTAACTAGACAAAGCAACCAAGGTCGACCCACCAAAATGCTTTTCCAAAACATTCTAGTGTAGAGACAAAAAACTAGAGTTTATGGCATATTTGCCCGACTATCAAGTTGAGCTTGTTAATCAATATGAAATTAATAGCGAAGTGCCCATAAGAGATTATGTAGAAACCATGATCTTTATGGGAACTTTAAGGTGGAGAAATTTAATGATAAAAAACTTTGGCATTTGACATTGCAAAGCTAAAAATCTTTTATTTCAAAATGATCTTATTACTTTGGATCTAATCCTAAGCACACGGCAAATAAAGATTGGAACTTAATAAATCTCAAAGATTGACTCAATCCAAATCGACATAGCAAAGAAACAAAAGTACTTAATTATGAGGAAGACTTGGCAATAAGTCTCTAAAACAATTTTGGAGATTCCATAAGAAAAAAATGTATTGAGAACCAACTCTACTTGAATGTATAAAGAATCAATTCAACATCCTTTCTATTCTTAAGAAAATGAAAAATATTTGAAAGAAATAAAACAATTATGTAGAAGTTAATAAGAATTGGTGAAGATTTACAAGAATTATGTCATCATCTTTTTATTTCGAAAAACTGTAATTTTTAAATTTTTATAAAGCTTTACTATTATATAATTGTTTTAAATTAAAAGTATTAATCATTGCATGTCAATTCATTTTTTTAGTTAATAAACTAAATCAAAACTTTAAATATTGAATCATTATTATATGCTTTGACTTTTCTCTTCATTGGAGGCAACTAAGTAATGCATAAAGTATTTAAGGTTCTTAAAATTAAAATATATATATTAAAATTTTTAGAAGAATTATTAAATGTTACCATATATGCATAAAGTTATAGGATGCCTATATCCTTTGATGTGTGACAAAAAGGAGGATATCCAACAAGGTTTGTAGAAAGAATCAATAAGAACACTAGCCATTTGATTGAGATAAATTAATAATCCATTAGATAGGTTATATGCATTATACATACTATTTAATAACCATAATCAAAATATAGTTTAGATGATTTGAATGAAGCAAAATCCAAATTTTAGATTACCTACTATATGCTAAAGTAATATGTTTAACTCTATGTGTAATTTATAGGTTAAATCAATGTTTAGTATAGCAAATTAATAGGAAAGCCAGGCTAACTCTTCAAGGATCAAAATCTTACGGTGATTAGACAATAAATAATTATATTTTAATGCTTAAGTGCTTTTTTTTTTGCTTCCCTTACTAGTCATAATTATATTTGATTCAATTATATTAAGTTGATATAATGTACTATGACAAATATAATTCGTAAATGACATTTAATTTTTCTTTCTTCTTAATTAAAATGTCATAAATTTAGTAATCAAATACATATTATACCATTTATTTTGTATTATAAATATTTTCTCAAAGAAAAGATCTCATAAGTTAAAAAGATTGTATATGAAATGATATTTGCAGGGATACGTAGATGTGTATGATGATGGATGGAGTTAACCCCCTTATAATACATTTTGAAGGATATTATACCAATGTATTAATGGTTTTAATTTCCTCATTAGACAATAGAAAAAATAAAAACCACATCATACTATGCTGAAGGAAGATATATCAATCATCACCTTGAATAATAGTAGACATATTTTATGTCATATAATGTCGAAAATAAAAAGGTATTCTTTTAACAATATTTATTTATGCTTTAAAATACATATAGTTGATTAGTGGCACTTTTGAAATACATGGAGGTAGATATTATTTGAATGTTCCAAGACTAAATTTTGATTTTGAGCGAGAGTTATTAGTTATAATTTAACCTCAATTTGATCATTTGTTATTTCCTTGGTAACTCTAAACTCTAAGGTTGGGTTGTGACATCAAAGAAGTCATTTAGCATCACAATTTGATCCAAGGCTTTAAAGCATTTATTAAAAAAAATTGTTTTTTTTTCACTCAAGAGCACAGTGAAAATAACATTGTTTTTTTTTTTTTAGGAAGCTCGACAAGGTATGAAAATGATGGCTCGCTCGTACTATTAAGTCTTAAATAGAAGCTACCAAAATGTACTAAATGGAGGTTATCATGGAGCTTATAAAAAGGGCTCCCTCAAGATCTATGGCAAAGTTAACTATAAAGGTCATACAAATTTGTTGAAAGGACATTATTCATTAATGTTTGGAGATGAATTCTTATTCTTCTATATTTATAAATTCTTGTAGTCCACAATGGAAAGTTTCTCACAAGAAACTCCTAAAGATTGTAATAGCTTTGGTGTAACTGTAGAGGTCCAAGGGAAATTTTGAGCTTCTTTTTCATTTTTATAGTGAATTCTTTCCTCCCATAAATACATATTATTGAACAACAATAAATATTTACATTCTTGTAAGTATCTTGATTTTATCTTTTTGAATTTTGAAGCTCGCATACAACATGAACTTCCTAGTAAACTTATAAATTTAGGACATTGTAAATACATGGAAATGAATAGTAGTATATGCTCAAGAAATATGCATAAAGTTTAAAATATTAAAGCCCTAAATTGCATGTTGATATTATTTCAGATAGATTCATGATCATGGACTATAAAAAAATCAGTTGTTTAACATTAGGAAATAAAGTGTATAATAGGGATTTATATCCATACCAAAACTAAAAAGATATGGGAAAAGCCTTTGTTAGATTTGGCGGGTCTAAAAAATTTTGACTAAGAATGTGAAACCAAGAAGTTCTGCTTCCGAATTGTTTAGTTTATGCACAATTCCTATCGAATCATTACACTTAAGGGTAAATAAAAACATAGTCATATAGAAAATTCACTAGAGAACAATACTTCAAAGGTAAGTATGAGAATATATAGCTTACATTTGTGATAGGCCAAGATGAAGAAAGGTTGAAATTTGTTATTTCAATCCAACTTGCAATATTGAATGGTTGATATCATATAAGAAGGAATGGAAGTGAAGACTAGATTGGAGGGAGAACGGCAATAGATAATTTCATTACCATTTGATAGAAAAATAATGCAATATTTTTTTTGTTTAATGTCTTTTCAAATCTACATGAATTAGCTCTCTTAAATCTACATGAATTAGCTCTCTTACACTAAACTAACTAGGATAAATTTTTCTTCATGTTAGCTAACATTAGATGCCAAGGAAACTTTAATAGAAAAATAAAAATTGATCAACTTATGTTATAAAGATAGCTAAACATTGTTATACTTTTATCACCTAAATGTATTCCCACAATGAAGTATTAATCTTTTCAAAAATTAAGTGTTTTTATATTTTTTTAGAGAATTGGACTTATTTTCCAAGAGTGTTCAGAATTTTAATGTTAAAATTTTATACACATTATCAAATGACAAGAATCTGGTATTTTCATTAATCAAATCTAATTATTCTTCTTAAAGAAATTAAACATAAATAATCAAAATAATTATGAAACGTACCCCGAAAAGAGTTTCATACCTTCTAAGTTCTTTTTCTCTCATAGAAAACATTACATATATGTCATTTTCCCTCAATGGAAGATCCAACCCCATTTCTATTGCATAGTTGATCATACCTGGAAATATAATACTAAAGCCAATAGGTGATTGTAGTTGCTCATTCATACTAGAGGAGATATTTGATTCAATGAAGGAGAGGCCTGCAATGGAAACTCCAAATGAAAATTTTAATTCCATAATATTAATAATTAGAAGAATATTTACAAGTACCTTTTTTGACATACTCCTCACCAACATTCCATCGCCTAAGTCTAGCACACAAGCCAAAGTTGATGACAAAGCATCTTTAGCAATAGAAGGCTTTTGATGTGTGGGGACCCACGAACCATCAGAAAGCTGGTTATCCATTATCCAATCAATACATTTAGGAAAGTAAGGAGCTCCAGGAAATGATGAGGATGGGACCATTGCAACCCAAGCAGTATCATAAGCAGATATTGAGAGTTCAACTGCTAGTAGCTTCTCCCTTTTTTTTTCCAAGAAGCTTAAGGAATTCTATAAATCATTTCAAGCATTTTGGATCAAGTATTAATCCATAAAAAGAATAACAATGTCATACATATTAGGAGGTGTTATTCATACCACAATTGGATCATCGGAACTAATAATATTATTTTGCCTATTATCCAAAATCACTGCAAGAAAAAATAAAAATCATCAACTCATAAAGAGCATAATAAGGCAACTAAATATAAGGCATCATCAATGGGACAAAAGAAAGACTTAAAAGAATTCATTTCATTTTGCAACAATGGATTCAAACCACCCTAGAGAATTGCATTACAAGTTAAAGAAACAGTTGGACGATATGTAAGTGTTATAAATGGTGAAGTGAATAGATCAAATAAAGTAAAATTCATATCTTCGCTCAGTAAACTTTTACAAATATTTAAATCCATTTTTTTAATTTCATTTCCCACGTTAATATGTTTGCTCAATAACCAAGATAAGTTTAAGGTATCAATCTGATTATTCAATTGGGCTTCTACAAGTGGAACAAAAATTGAAAGTAATCCTAACTAATCTAGGCCAACTTTTCTGTGCATAAATTGAGCCAATTTGGTGCATATTGATCACAACATCATAGCATTTTTCAATTTATCACACGAAAATAGGTTAGTAGACTTTGGGATGGAGGAGTTTTATATGAAAAAATTAAGAAAGAAAATTGCATAGCCTGAACTACTTAAATAGCTTTGACTAGTATGGAAAAAGTTACAATGCACCACCCTTCTTCAAATTGGAGGTGTCAATATAAAGAAAGAGAATGAGATGTTCGTTATTATCTATAATTATGATGATCAATGTACCTAAAGTTGGCTACAGTGCTAATCTTGCAAGAGAGAAGAATTTGGAAGTCATCTAAGAGACAACTACATTATAAATCTCGCAAGGGATGGTTGTTTTATAAGTAATAATGCAGATGGATGTGACCCAAGTCTAATGGTAAATATTATTGGAGATGACTATGACAGTTTTTTCCATGTGGCATAATAGCTCTAAATAATTCCTTAAGCCAAGCTACGGCTCTTCTTCCATCCATGATTTTTTATTTTTTTTCTATAATAATTACATCAAACTTGATGCCTACAATGATAACAAGAAATTCATTTGCATATTCTTAAGACCTCAAGACCCAATGACCCCGGCCCATCACAAGCAACTTTTGTCCAACAGGTTATACAAATTTTGGATGCAACTCGAAAAAATTTTGAGGACATATCATTGTATTTGGTCTCTATGAAATTGCTTGAAGATTCGACCAGAAAAGAGTTTTTCATAGAGAAGCTCACTAACCGTTGAGTGGCCTACCTACGTTATTTCATGAGTAGTGACATTTGAGGGAAACATTATTTTAATTAGATTCTAGAGGGATATTTTTATTTGTCTATGATTTTTCATGATGCTTTGTATATTTATGTAGCTTTGTACATGCCACTTTACAAGAGAGTTTCTCATTTCTCGTTAAGTTTTATATTTTCTTCTATAATATTATTTGTTTATGTTGTAATCTTCGTAACCGTATATGATTGTATTAATATCATTGATGTTTATGTGTTAGCCACTTTGATGCCGAAATACATGGATGCAACGAGAGAAAGGCACAGAAGGAGACTTGTAACTGTTGTATGCTTGTTGTAAGAATATTATAACTCATACATAGAACACTCCTCTTGCATGAAATTCTCATATGTTGGCAAAAAATTGGTTGGTGAGTTGCTTGCAGGCCACCCAACTGCATGACATGTGCATTATTCACCGATCTGTTGGAGGAACTACACAAAAATCATGAGCTTCATGACTCATCCAGAATGACTTCACGAGAGGTGTTGACAATAACCCTCTATATATTATCACATAATGAATCAATTTAATGAGTTATGGAGTGATTTCAACACTTTCCTGAAACGATTTATAGATACCTTTCAGTAGGGTTGAATGCACTTATTAGTTTCTCTTCACATCATAAAATCAACAGTTTAATAATTGAACCGACCCCCATGGAGATTTCAGCCGATGCGCGGTATATGTTTAATTTCTCTTAACTATTATATTCAATTTTTTTATAGATAACACAATTACATAGTTATTCATCATATTTCTAGAATTCTATTGGAGCAATCAATGAAGCACACATTAATGCACATGTTCCAAATAATGAGAAGATCACATTCATCAGTCGTTGTGGGTCCCCAACATAGAATTCATGGTGGTATGCGACTTCGACATGTGCTTCACTTTTTTCATAGTCAATTGGGAGAGCAGTGCAAATGACAGTCAAATTTTGAAATCGACAATATGGAATAACAAATACAACTTTCCGCATCCATACACAGCTTCGCTTGAGGCTGAGCAACTCTCCTAATTCTTATTTCCTTCACCACTAATCATTCAATTCACACCAAATAAATACTATTTGTTTGATGTGCGGTATCTGTTGCAGTGAGAGTATCTCAAACCATATCCTGATACGAGATACTACATATCTAATTTTGAGCGAGTCAATAATATCACACAGGGAAGAAAAGAAATGTTTAACAAAAGACATTCATCTTTACGTGATGCTATTGAGAGGATTTTTGGTATTTGGAATAAGAAATTGGTTATACTTCATCATATGTCATCTTAATCGTTTCTCAAACAGGTGCAGATTATAATTGTCATGATGACTCTCTACAAAATATATATCGGCATCCTTCTTGCAATGACATCGGCTTTCGTAGGGCGAACGAGGATCATGAATATGTCCCTACTGAGGTATATGAGTATCATCTTAGACAGTCTTTGTCACAAGCCAAAAATGATGTTCTCGAGACATGTACTAAAGACGGGGAATGTATAAGGGAGATGACAGTGAATGAAATACATATGCGATAGTTGGAAAGTGATTGGAGTTTTTATCATATTATTAATTGTCATGGTTTTTAAAGAGAATCATTATTTATTTTATCAATATTTTATATAGTTTATGTTTATTTCCATTCCATTTGTATTTGATATTGATTATTTTAATTTTTTACACAATTTGAAAGTGTCAATTTTCCTTTTGCATTTCTTTTTTTTTTTCTTTTCGTGGGCTTTAAAGGTCTATCTTTTGAGATGAAATATTTAGCACTAAGGGCATGTTTGCTGCTATTGGTTGGTGTCACATGTGATCCTAATGAAAGCAACCAAGTTCCTTTCGTTTTTTCGATGCTACAGTTTTTAAAGCTCTTCTGGATGGCTTTTTTTGGTGATATGCATATGTGAAACACACCAGCTTGATATTACATGTGTTAAAGGTAACCAAAAACATTATTTTCTTAATCCTGTTATATTCTTGTAGTGACAGATTTATTGGTTTATACATTATGTTATCTGAGATCTCACAGCTGCATAAAATTATAATTAATTACTTGTGCTATCAGTTTTGTCTTATGTTATGTTTGATGTGATGTTTTTTCATGCATTCAAGAATGATGAGCTTGTGGCTTTCTAGTACCTCCCGAGGATTGTACTACTACTGTGGACTTCAAAGTTCACCGCTAACTTCACGCCAGCCACATAGCAAAGAGAGACAATTTTACAGGTTTCCGCGGAGAATCACATAAAACTGTGACTATTTTCGATGGGCAAATATGCTTAAAAATTCAACCACCGAGAGTCACATGGACAGTATAGTTGGAGAATGACTTATCTTTGTCATACACCATCTGCATTTTAAAAATAAGAAAATCATATTATTAATTATTGTTTAAATAGTCTTTTATTTAATATTAGTAATCATGTTATCCACTGTTACGTGAGTTGTCTATCTTTATTTTGTAATATACTGCACTGAATTTATTTTTTAAATATAAAATGTATTGGTATGAACAGTTTTGTTGTAAAAAACATTAATGTACAAGGATAGAATTATCATTTTTCCAAAAACAGTAGCAGCACAGCAGTTTTCAAACTGTAAAAAATAAACAGACGATCAGCTTATTCGCAGCAGCTTCTATGCAGCAACTTATTATTAAGCTGCAGCTGCCCCAAACATATCCTTGATTTTCCCAATATCTGATTTATGGAATTGATTTAGCAAGAATTTATACACTGTGCAGATAAATGTTTCACGGGATATTCATATAAAAAATAAAGTGGAATGGTTAGTGAACCCAGTCTCAATGATTTTTGACATGCATAAAATTTCTACATGAAAAAAGTTGCAGTTGACTAGAATCGAAACCTTGAGCGCCTAATCACACGCTTTCAGTTCTCATAAAAAAAAGTGGAATGACTGCAAACAGAAACGAAACCTTGATGCCCGCCTGCATTGACCACAGAGTTCCTATCGAAAGCGTGCGTATAAACACGGGACCTTCCCACGCCAAGGAAACAGCCAACCGAAGAAACAGCATTAGAAAACATTTTAGCGGCGAGATGTTTCCCTTGACTCCAACTGCAGACATAGAAGAAAGAGGAATTAAGCAAAGAGCTTGTAAATTCCCACATATTAAAATTTAAAAAGCAAGGCTGAAGCTTTACTATAATCCAGATAAAACTGAAATCACGCAACGCAGCTGTGATCAATCAACGATCACCGAGGGAAGAGGGAGCAAGAAACTTAGACCTTCCAATGAAGAACACTATTCACGTCCACTCCTCTTTTTTGAAACTGAGAAAGATAGCCCCGTCCGCGCCTCTTTTTTATTTTTTATATATTTTTTTTCGGCGTTCGAGACATAGCCATAGAAATTAGTTATTTGGATGCGTTACGTCAGAGTCACCAATTAGAAAGGGCCTATAAATTTTACACGTCGCCTTCCCTAGCTTAGAAAACCAAAAGTACACGGAGACTTCTTGATGAAGCTTTTATGTTCATGTCGGGCTTTGGAGAAGCAGTAAGTGTAGAACAGCTACTGTGCTTAATCTTTTGGATTTGCGTGCAGATATGGGCCCCAATGATACTGACAGAATTTAAAGGCGGATCCAAAAGTATATTTGAGATTGAGGATTTAAGAAGTACGTGTCTCGAATGGGAAACGTTTATGTAAGGCTAGGCATGAAATAGGTATTTTAAGTTTTCTTCAATTTGATAATCTTCTAAAATTTTAAATATAGTTAATTAATTATGTAAATTTTTATTTTTTTATTCCAACTGCCCAAAATTCTCAATACCTTCATTTCAACCACTCCAAACTCATGCCCTCGCAAACGTCTCCCTTGGTCGAGTTTTGTCAGGGGTCTTTTTCCCTCATTAGTTGGTTCTATCAACCTCCATTGCACATATCTTCATCTTGAAGAGACGCTCTTGTTGTGCTTACCCCTCCTTAGTCTCTTCCGTAGGATTGACGAAATTGAATTCTCTTCCTTTTCCAACTTCATCCGCCCACCTCATTGCAAGGATTTAGTGAGCTTAAGGTCGGTCCTCTCACATGCAGTTGCTTCACTCTGATTCTTGACTTTTTTTCACTTTGATTTTAGACATGATTCTCCATTTCACTGTTGAGTATAGGTAGATCCCATGCATTTATTCTCGATTTCACGATTCTGTGCTATTTAGGGTTTGTAATGGTAAAATATTTTTGCGGTATCTATTTTTTACTCGAGCTTTTGGTAAATCACCACAGTTCATGTTCAATTACCAAAAGTTCATGTTCCTATTTTTGACAAAGTGAAAACCCCTGTTTTTGTTTGTTTTGTGCAAAGGATTTCAAAGGGTCATAATATGATTTTGGTTTTAAATTTCAATATGATGGATCTTTTAAGAGAAGCTTTTAATGGTATATTTTCTAATTGTTTTGTTTCAACTTTGGATCCTACAATAACTAGAAATTGGGTTTTTTTTTTTTTTGTTCAGTTTATCATTGGTAGATGTTTTTGGAGAAGCTCTTAGTCATATTGATGATCGTTTTTTTAAATATAATAGTGCTTACGACATTGATGGTGATTGATTGTAATATGACTAATTGTGATTATAAGATAAATAATGCGTGTTGTAAATGACATGTTGATGAGGAGATAATCTATGAATAAATCTACAACACACATAATAATCGTATGAACTCAAAATCTTGTGTGCTTGACATTGCTTCTAATAAATTGAGAATTAATCTAACACCCAATTTGTATGTTTTTAAATGCATACTAGCCAATTCCTATGTATTTATGTATCTAACACCTTTTCAAGCATAGGTAAAGTGTTATGTATGTAAAGTTGAAGTTTAAGTGTTAGATATGTAGCTAGGTAAAATAGTTCTAACAAAAAAGAAAAGTTAGTTACTGATAAACTCATTTTTAAAAAGTTTATCAAGTTTAAATTAGTGCTTTGGAAATTGTTAATAAAAAAGAGATGATTTGTATACAACTTATCAACTTAATATTACTTTTATAAGTTGAAAGTTAATGGTTAATGTTTTCAATTTAGGTATCAAAGAAGGATGAGTTTATGCCAATCATCAATAGCTACAAATGTAATTTGAAACAGTGAAGTGTATTGGAGTTGCAAATTGCCATGCATTAAATAGACCGCTCATATGTGAAAATAATGACATAAATATGCTTTCAAAAACGTACAAAGGATAATTGTAAGTTCATGAAATGGATATTTGGAGATGAACTAACAATGAAAAATATTTCGTATCAGCTTTATGCTCATGAAATGTATAGAAGGAAAATTGATGTCATCACATCTCATTTGAAGATTTTGATTCGAATTGTTTTTGCAGGCATCATTTATCATATATATATATGCTTAGTTTATAAAATATTACTAGGGTAATGCCTTTTTTTTCATTATTTATTTATAGTGTTGTATACATGACATTACTATTGATGCATCTTCTTTCAAGGAAATGACAGATGTATTCTTATTTTTATTGATGTGCTAAATTTTTGTAATTGTTTGACTTGTTGAGTTGTGTTCACTTTTTGTAGTCATTATATTGGTTAGTACTATGATTTTTTTCACCTTTCGAATGATTTTATTATGAACATAAACTATTTTGTTTTGATTTAAACTAATAAATTTTTGTATAAAACAAAGGAATTGTAGATTGGGGGTGGGGAGGTAACTCAAAAAAATATATACTTTTTAACATTCATATGACCCAAATCATTCACATCATATCGAATTGTAATATTCATGCCACTCAATTTTCGTGCATGGCTAAAGTGGTGTGCATGTAAAAATTGAAGTTTAATTGTTAGATATGTAAATACATCGGAATTGAGTGGTATGCGGAATTGAGTGGTAGGTATGTCTACGTATTACTATTTTAACATTTGAACATTTTAAATATATTTTTAATATTTTAACATCTGAAGGTAGAATTGTGCCACTTTATTCCTTATTTAAACATAATTCTAACTACTGTACTTTATAGGTAAGCAATTTTATTAGATCCATATAACATAATTGTGCTGAATATTATATCTCTTTACATCAAAGTGCATGATTAAAAAATTTATGATAAAATCAATTACCATAGAAATATCGAAATAACAAAAATGTCCATCTAGTTGTAGAATGCTTTTTTGGATTTATGATATATTTTGGATGCACATATACATTTACATTCAAAGAACCTAATTGGCTCTTTTGGAACAAAAGTACTCAATTGAGGATAATCATTGAATCCAAATACCCAATTCGTAAGAATTTACATATCGAACACATAATGTTGAAGTTTCACATCCATTATATCATGCGACATTTTTTATGAACTACTCAATGATTATGCTAATTACAAAGAATCATATGAAACACTTAATTCAATGTTCATTTAATAAGATCTAATAGTATGTGCAACATAGAACTTGTGCATCTTTTCTGGTCATGAGATTGTTGGGTTGATGAAGTCAGAATCATTTGACTTTTCCATGACAGTGTTCCAAAGCCTTCACTGATCTTTAATGAATTTTTTAAAAGTTGTGTTAAGAATTCAAATATTTAAAATCTTCGTCCTTGACCATCCTCACCATCCTTATAAGACCTGCCCGATGATCCCTTAAGAGTAGTTGGCGAAAAATCTTTAGGGACAGTTGTTGTTCGCGTTTATCGCTTTTTCAATTTATCAATAATTTGAGATACTTCAATAATAAGTGTCCGTCACGATGAAAAATATATGGATCTCATGCAAATAGCCCTACAATGTAACCTGAATCAATGTGTTGAATTCAAAAAACAAACAAGGCTTCACCAACGGTACATAGACTTTGTGAGTTCATCAAAATTATAATGTTGCCAAAGAGCTTCAATATGATTACAACATCAAATGATGTGGCATAATTTACAACACCTTCACCAATGACTGAGCTGAGAGGCATCTCCTCTTCATTAAGAATCTATATAAGTAATAAGTTTCTTACATTTAATGGTTTTCTTTTTATTTTCTTTTCGGAAGATAAATGATAAGTACAACACCATAAATCTAAAGAACTGACAAAGTTCATCTTTTCC
Source organism: Phalaenopsis equestris (assembly GCF_001263595.1). Classification (NCBI taxonomy): domain Eukaryota; kingdom Viridiplantae; phylum Streptophyta; class Magnoliopsida; order Asparagales; family Orchidaceae; genus Phalaenopsis; species Phalaenopsis equestris. Next base: position 148,887 of record NW_018253370.1, read on the forward strand.
TAGCTTAGAAACAAAGGGATCGTACTCAGAAGATACAAGAGGTTCTGAAATTATACTTAATGACGAAGATCAAATAGCTCCTGGGCAGAGCAACTAAAGAAAAGCCAAACATAACAAAACTTTGGAAACCAAGTAAAATTTAGTTAGAGAATGTGAGAGTTTGAATGATAATGATAGAAAAATTCAATTCATGTTGTCGGGCTTGATAGCCTCTATGAAATCCCACAACATGGTATCTCAAATAAATCTCTGAGGAGAAGAGGAATATAAAAATAAGAACAAAAAAAAAATTTAAGGAAGCGTTCTTCATGCTCAGCGATATTTGTGCTATTGAACTGAAGTAATATGATCTTAAGGAAGGGTATTTTTAATGTATTTATGGAAATTCACATATTTCTTAACAGTAACTGATATTTCTCTCATTATAACTTCATTAAAACTAGGTTTGCTACAAAGAAGATGGATTGTTGCCTTCTTACTATTGCACTTGATCTGGCATGATGGTTCCAATTCGGCACCTATCCAAAAGCTTACTGAATATACCTTATAAGCAGCTTCCTTAGACTTGGTGCTGGTTCACACTTCCACTAAAAAATACAAACTTGCAAAGCTTCTGATCATTGAAGCAATGCTAACTACTCTGAATGACTACTTCATCTTCAAGAAATTTAGTAATGTTGGGATCACAAAAGAGGAATAAAGTTGGGTTCACAAGTTAGTGTAATAAAAAGAAAAACTTTAACCTACCAAAACTCCTAAAAGCCTTAAATTAGCAAGAAAATTTTGTCTCTCTCCTTATTTCAAGCACATGAGCAATAAGAAGGAAAGGTGAATGATTTGAGCAACAACATAGAAACATTTATTTATTATATTCTTTAAGGATGCAATATTCTTATTTACTCATTTACCACAAACACAAATAACAGACAAATCTAAGTTCCAAAAAAGGTTAAAACTTATGTTGGCAATAATCTGAGAGGTAAACTAGAATCAATCAAGCCAACAAAAGATAAACTTATAGCGCTCTGTTCAGGAAGCATTAAGAAAATGCGGCCATAATAATGTGTGTCTAGAAATTTTTATTGATGGATACCTTTAGAGTTGCCTTTTACAAAATATTGATATTCAAGATTTACATAAACCTCATCTTTTGGAAGATATGGCTTGCACATCATAACATAATGAACATTATTTTGCACTTTCACGTTGGCAACTGCCCTTGCATAAGATCCATCCACATTATGGGACACAAAAACTTTCAACAATACAAGATACAACAAAAGCTTATTTTTCCTTTCAAAATGGCCAAATGATGTAAAGAATAGAATAATTAACCTTGAATTGGTTTAAAAATTTGTTGCAAGTCCATAGATAATTCGTGGTGGAATATGCACGTTTGAGAATGTAAATAGTAGCACAGAAAAGGAAAATAAATACAAACATTTAAAAATAATACTTCTTTTGAGCTCATTCGTAATAACTATTGAAACTATACATATGATTCATGATCAAATTAGTAAGAACACTGACTCAAAAAGTCATTTCATCCATAACCATCCTCCAAACCAAAGTGGCTTCTCGCTGCAGCAAAAAATTAAATAGGAAAGAACATGGAATTCTAATATTTCTCTTAGACTTTTGTTATGTGGTTTGCATTTAGATTGATGATGTGATAGGCGTCAAAGGTGAATGTAATGGAAAAAATGTTACTTTTGTTAGTTTATGAATGGACAGGAGGTTAAAAGCTAAATTGGGATTGTGATACAATTAAAGTTGGTAAAGGATACTCAGAGGGGTGGATAAGATTTCTTAGCCAACTTGTCCTAGGTGGTTGTTGACCATTCTTGACTGTAATAGTGTTGTCTCCATTGTACTTTTGATCTTGAATCAGGTGATGTAGTTAAGAAGTGAGGTGCTCAAAGGCACCACTATCAATGTACAATTTATCATCTATCAAGTTGGAGTTGAAAAATGTTGTAGGGTTTGATATGATTTGTCATGGCGAAACCAACACTTGAAAGCTTCATATCATCTTGTCGGCCGTTATTTTTTGGAAATAATTTAGATTTAACTTAATATATGTATATAAATTTTATTTTGGAAAAATAGTATTTTATTTTTGAAAATTAATGTTTTAATTTTGAAAAATACGAGACCGAACTAATCTCATATATTTAATAGTTTAAAAGATCGAACACAAGAAATGATGCATCTATCCCAAACAATGAACACATTATTTGATTATGAGGCTTGATTAAATAAACTATAGAATTTATGATATCTGGTTGGCCTACGAAACCATTTTCTATATATACTGAAATGTTCTCTCATCTAATATGAGAGATTAAATAGGGTTTATATTAAGTTGGGTTCCAAAGTTCCCTATAGTTAATTACATCTTAAGTGACTGAGGTCACTCAGGAATACTCTCGATTCAGACTAGTGGTTTTGCCTTCAATAATTTCAAAATTTAAGCTTTTCACTTTGCCTTCAAAAATTTCAAAATTTAAGTTTTTCACTATTGGACATTGAAAGTTCAAAAGGGAATGGATCAAAGGGAACATTTATTTTTAAGAATCTAAAAGAATGAAAAAGAAGGGATGTCATTGAAAGTTCAAAATCACATATTTCTTAATAGTAACTGATATTTCACTCAATATAACTTCATTAAAACTAGGTTTGCTACAAGGAAGATGGATTGTTTCCTTCTTACTATTGCACTTGATCTGGCATGATGGTTCCAATTTGGCACCTATCCAAAAGCTTATTGAATATACCTTAAAAGCAGCTTCCTTAGACTTGGTGCTGGTTCACACTTCCACTAAAAAATACAAACTTGCAAAGCTTTTGATCATTGAAGCAATGCTAACTACTCTGAATGACTACTTCATCTTCAAGAAATTTAGTAATATTAGGATCACAAAAGAGGAATAAAGTTGGGTTCACAAGTTAGTGTAATAAAAAGAAAAACTTTAACCTACCAAAACTCCTAAAAGCCTTAAATTAGCAAGAAAATTTTGTCTCTCTCCTTCTTTCAAGCACTGAGCAATAAGAAGGAAAGGTGAATGATTTGAGCAACATCATAGAAACATTTATTTATTTTATTCTTTATGGATGCAATATTCTTAGTTATTCATTTACCACTAACACTAATAACAGACAAATCTAAGTTCCAAAAAAGGTTAAAACTTATGTTGGCAAAAATCTGAGAGGTAAACTAGAATCAATCAAGCCAGCAAGAGATAACCTTGTAGCGGTCTGCTCAGGAAGCATTAGGAAAATGGGATAATAATGTGTGTCTAGAAATTTTCATAGATGGATACCTTTAGAGTTTCCATTTACAAAAAATTGATATTCAAGATTTACATAAACCTCATCTTTTGGAAGATATGGATGCACATCATAACATAATGAACATTATTTCGCACTTTCATGTTGGCAACTGCCCTTGCATAGGATCCATCGACATTATGGGACATAAACATTTTCAACAATACAACATACAACAAAAGCTTATTTTCCTTTCAACATGCCCAAATGATGTAAATAATAGAATAATTAACCTTGAATTGGTTTTAAATTTTTTTGCAAGTCCATATAGATAACTCGTGGTGGAAGATTCACGTTTGAGAATGTAAATAGTAGCACAGAAAAGAAAACAAAATACAAACATCTAAGAATAATACTTCCTTTGAGCTCATTCATAATAACTATTGAAACTATACATATGATTCATAATCAAATTAATAAGAACACTGGCTCAAAAAGTCATTTCGTCCATAACCATCCTCCAAACCAAAGTGGTTTCTTGCTGCAGCAAAAAATTTAATAGGAAAGAACTTGGAATTCTAATATTTCTCTTAGACTTTTGTTATGTGGTTTGCATTTAGTTGATGATGTGATATGCGTCAAAGGTGAATGTAATGGAAAAAATATTAGCTTTGGTTAGTTTATGAATGGAGAGGAGGTTATAAGCTAAACTGGGATTGTGATATAATTAAAGTTGGTAAAGGATACTCAGAAGGGTGGATGGGATTTCTTAGCCAACTTGAGCTAGGTGGTTGTTGACCATTCTCGACTGTAATAGTGTTGCCTCCATCATACTTTTGATCTTGAATTAGGTGATGCAGTTATGAAGTGAGGTGCTCGAAGGCACCACTATCAATGTACAATTTATCATATGTCAAGTTGGAGTTGAAAAATGTTGTAGGGTTTGGTGTGATTTGTCATGGCAAAAATAACACTTGAAAGCTTCATATCATCTTGTCAGACGTTATTTTTTGGAAGTAATTTATATTTAACTTAATATATGTATATAAATTTTATTTTGGAAAAAATAGTATTTTAATTTTGAAAAGTAATGTTTTAATTTTGAAAAATACGAGACCGAACTAATCTCATATATTTAATAGTTTAAAAGATCGAGCACAACATTAGAAATGATGCATCTATCCCAAAGAATGAACACATTATTTGATAAAGAGACTCGATTAAATAAACTATAGAATTTATGATATCTGGTTGGTCTACAAAACCATTTTCTATATAAGCTGAAAAGTTCTCTTATCTAATACGAGAGATTAAATAGAGTTTATATTAAGTTGGGTTCCAAAGTTCCTTATAGAGGCAAACTCCTATAGTTAATTACACCTTAAGCTACTGAGGTCTCTCAAGAATACTCTCGATTCAGACTAGTGGTTTTGCCTTCAAGAATTTTAAAATTTAAGTTTTTCACGATTGGACATTGAAAGTTCTAAAGGGAATGGATTAAAGGGAACATTTATTTTTAAGAATCTAAAAGAATGATAGGTAGAAGATGTCACTGACCCGAGGGGAACCTCGATAACCTCTTAAACTATCATATTATTGTGCCTTAATTTTGAGAAAAAGTTATTTCATGTTTCATCCTGCCAATTTTGTTTGCTTGGGGCTTACACTTGCATAACACAGTCATGTAAATAGCTTTAAAGATAGGAGTTTTTAGGTCATACCGAACGACGACCTCAGAATTGTAAGACAAGTTAAGGCTTATGTTGCATAACATGTTTTTACGAAGACCTAAAGGTTAGTTGAGGATTTATTTCATGCTAGATACACTTGTTGAACTCACTTTTGGTTGAGGTCTAACTTTCTCCTCTTTAGTAGCCATAGGACTTTCCTGTTGACTATTCTTAGAGGACTAGAAAAGGAACCCTCACCATTATATGTTCCAAACTCTTATTTGCTCAACTAGAAGTTCCAAATATTGTCCTGACCTCTAGCAGTTGGTAGGTGAGATCAATATGGGGGAGCTTAAAGAGAGTCCCCATAGGACTGCTTGGCCTTAGGGTCAACCCTCTAGGTGCTGGTCTGACACTAGCTCACTCATTTACACTCACTTTCACTCACATTCACTCACAACCCTAAACTCAAACTTGTTGACTTTGATCCCTTGATCTTTTGGGAGACTCATGTAGATGGTCCCCTAGACCCACTAGCCCTAAGCTAGGGTCTAGCCAAGACCAGTACACAGAGGACCTGAATGGAGATTCCATTGGTCCATATCTCAAATAGGGTGGTTAGCACCCCACTTTCACCAAAATACCAAACTTAGTTATTTGCCCCCAAATCTACCGAATTTACCAAATACCCCAAAACCCCAAATTTGACAAAAATTCTCAATTTTACTAAAAATACTCAAATTTATTCAAAATCAACTCAAACCATTTTGAACTACCCAAATTGCCCAAAACCTCCCAAAATTTTCAAAATTACCAAAACACCCCTCATTTTGCCAAAATTACAAAAATACCCTTGATGGCCCAAACATGGCCCAAAAATACCCTTGATGGCCCAAACTTTCCCAAAGCCCTCAAAATCATTTCAAATATCTCCAAAACCAATTTGGACCCTTAAATTAAACGCAATTTGATCAATTTGACCAACTTTGACCAAAAGCCCCAAATTGCCCTTTAAGGCTCAATTTTCCTAAATTCACCCTAAATGTCCATCACTTTGACCCGAATTCCCCCCAATTTCAATTATAAATTCAAATTCATTATGATAAAAATCAATTCAAATAAAATTCAAGCCCAATTGACCCATATTCAAGTTCAATTTCAACCAAAATAAAGAAGCCCCAATTTGGCCTAAAACCAAAATCCCACTTAATTGAACCCCCAAATCCTTCCAATTGCCCCAATTATACATCATGAACTCTTTGAAACATATCCACACATCAAATTGAACTTTTAATTGACCTTTTTTTAGCTTCAATTCTACTCAATTTCAGCCCAAATCCAAAATTCCAAAATTTTCCCCAATTTTGCCATATGCCCAAATTCCACCAAATTGAATGCTCTAACCCCAAAATTGACACCCAATTAATGTTTTGAACTATTCATAACATTCCCCTTGACCATTTTTAACTCTCAATTTGGACTTAGCCCAACTCTAGCCCACTCAACAACCCCAAATTGATCAAATGCACAAAATCCCTCAAATTGACCCTCCAAATCATTTCAAAATCACTCCATTTTTTTTCCAAACTCTTTGTGACAATCATATATATTATCTCGATCAATAAATTTGGCTCAATGTCATGGATAGCTTTACCCAAACCCAACTTCAAGAAAATTTGACCCAAATTGAACCCATGCACCAAAATTCACTAAGTCATGCTAAAGTGACCAAAGTAAAGACACCACAACCACTAAATGGATCCTAGTGACCAAGCTAGACCCACCTAGCCCACCCTATGGAAGCCATGGACCAATGGTACCTTGATTTAGGGGATTTTATCTTTTTTTGGGCCTAAACCAAGATATACTTGCCATCATGCCATGCCATTAGGAGTTAGACGTATTTAAACCTCCCATTGGCTCACCTGGCAACCTAACCACCTCCCCTGCTCTAGCCAGCCACCCTAGTCACCGGAAAAAACCAAAACCAATAGCCCCATGACTCCGTCCAAACCCAATGTCACCCATCCAAGCTGGCCAAATCCAATTGGTCTTTGGCATTTTTCTGCCCTCCACCTAAGCACCCAATTGCACCTAAATTGAAGCTCTGAGCTCGGCCCCTCTATTTAAACCACCTCCCCCATGGCCAAAACATGAGCTAGCAAATTTCTCTAAAGAGTGATATATCAAAAATATATGCTTTTTTAGACCCATACTTTATACTTAGTTTTTGTGATATTGTACTTTAATGGAAGGTATTTTGATGTTTTTTTGCAGCTTGTTGATTTTTAGGACTTAAAGAAAAAATGATGAAATTTGGAGTCAAAATTATGTTTTTGAAGAAATACTCAGCGTCGACTGCGCCAAGAGTAGCGTCGATCGTGCAGAACAACATTACAGACTGAGAATTTTACTCAGCGCCAACGGTGCCTTGAAATAGAGAACAGCAAATTAAATTGCAGGACACTGGCACCGACAACACCAATTTAGGTTCAACCCCTGTTTCTAGAATATTTGACGTGTGTAGACGATTTTTAAAGAGAGGCACCTCTTGGAGAATCGACCCTACGCTCTATTTCGGGTTGAAATTCATCAGGAAATAGACTCCACTCCTTCACGTTCCTTTTTGCTCCACAACGTTCCACCACGCTCCTTTTTCTCCATTCTTCATAATCCATTTTCATTCCACCACCACATTAACCACCACATTTTCATTCCACCACCACATTAGAGTTAATTAGTGAGTTTTCTTTTATAATTTAGAGTTTGTGTGGTGAGATTAAGTGTGAAACTTTCTGTAAGAGTCTTGGAGAAGGGGAAAAGTGAGAGATATCTTATTCCTGCATTTCTAAAGAAAGGCCACAAGGGATTTGCTTTGAGAAAGAGTTCCAGGTAAGTGTTGTTTGTTTATTATTATTGTATAAACTTTCTTTTATATATGAAATTTGTGTTTTGTTGTATCTTTCTCATGAAGTCTGAGTAGTTTCCTCTATCTTTCTCCCTACTCTTAGATATGGTGAAATGAAGAGATAACATGGATGTGCCTCAATTTAAAAATATAAAATAAATTATGATGGTTTATCAACTCCGTTCTTAATTTACTTTTTGATCTGGCCAATTGAAATATTAAAATATGTTGTGAAACATATGATCCAAAAAATGGAGTAAGAGTTCTACAACAGAGTGAGGATCGAATAGTGGGGCCCATATTCCTCAAGTTCATGGAATTAATTGCAAATAAATGGGGAAATATTCTTTGTTGGGTGTAGAATTGGAGAATCTTTAGGGTGACAGACTAAAATCCCCAATTCGGTCTTAGTGTTTAAAAACTAAAGCGAGAGTTAGCCTTCAGGTGAAGGGAAGTGGGAGCCGGTATCCTTCTAGCCTAGCCATAGATTTATGGACTAAACTTGTGATTAGCCAACGATTTTCTATGCACTGTATCAGGGTAGAGAATTAAAACTTCTCCTATTTGGCATAATATATATTATAAACATATATCTCATCTCATTTCACCAAAAACTCATTGAAGTGGAAGGATGTTTTTTCACATAAGAAATCTTCATTACTTAAACATAGCTAATAGATTAGTAGTTGTTATTTAAATATTACATTTCTGTTTTTTTAATAGTTAAGTAATTTAGTTTTTATCTCAATATTCGAAATTAGTGATAGTAATTTTGTTTTACTTTATGTGGATTTCCTAGTAAAATTAATCATTGTAAATTTAAACCTTGATAACGATATGTATACTAGCGTAGAATCTCATTAACAATTGTGTATACTTATATATATATTTTACACAACTTACTTTTAGTACACAGATCAAGTTTTTGGCACCGTAGTGGTGCAACTTCATAAATTCTTACATATAAAAAATCGGGATCAAATTTTTGGCACGTTTGTCGGGGAAGATAACTATTAAATTAAATAATTTTGATAAATTAGGAAGTTTAAAGATAATATATATATTTTATAAAAATACAAAAAAATATAAAAAATAAAAAATTCAAAAATAAATATATTTTTATTTAAGAGTGTTTATTTTTTAGAATTTTACTTTTCTTACTTCATTTGTTTATGCGAAAAATTGGATCTGAAGGTTTAGTACCTTACAATTTAGAATTAGAACGTACTATTAAAGAAATTCAAAAACAACAAGAGAAATTAAAAATTTTAAAAAAATGACAAATAACTTAGATAATCCAATAAATGAGAATCGACAAAAACCTTTAAAAGATTATGCGAATCCGACAGCAGATGAACTTCGCTTGACTATTCAAAATCTTGATGTTGCTGCTAATTCATTTAGGCTTAAACCTACTATTATCGAAATGATACAAAATAATCAGTTTGGAGGATCACCTACTGAACATCCTAACTTACATCTTGCTAGTTTTCTTGAAATTTGTGCTACATTTAAATACGACGGAGTACCTAATGATGTTGTTAGGCTTAGACTTTTTCCTTTTTCATTAAAGGATTAAGCCAAGGTTTAGTTAAATTCATTAGCACCTGGATCTATTAGAACTTGGGGAGAACTATCACAAAAATTCTTGGCTAAATATTTTCCACCCTTGAAAATCGCTAAGCTTAGAAATGATATTACATCTTTTTCTCAATTTGAAGGGTAATCGATATATGAAGCCTGGGAAAGATTTAAAGATCTTCTTAGAAAGTGTCCTCACCATGCTTTACCAGGTTGGTTAATAATTCAAACATTTTACAATGGATTAGTAGGATCACTTAGATCTATTATAGATGTTGCTGCGGGTGGATCATTAATGTCAAAAACTTTTGATGAAGCATATTCTTTAATTGAAGAAATGACTACTAACAATTTTAAATGGCCCTCTGAAAAGGTAAATGCTAAGAGAGTAGCCAGTATTCATGATTCTGATGCAATGTCTATCCTATTCTAACTATTTTAACCCTGGATGGAAAATCATAACAATTCGGTGAATCCATCCGGAAATCTGAACAATCAAGGAAATCCTGATTATCGACTTTATTATCCTCCGGGATTTAACTCCAACCCTAACCCACAAGTTAAAGAAAAGAAGTTGAGGATGGAAGAAGTGATGTTGAATATGGGAAATCAATTATAGAATTAATGGGCTGCTAATAGAAATATTGAAAATCATTTAGGACATATTTCAACTGCACTTAGTAACAGACCTTCTGGAATTCTTTCGAGTACTGTAGAAGTTAATCCAAAAGATCAAAATAAAGAGCAAATTAAAGCTATTCAATTATGAAGTGAAAAAGAAGTTAAAATAGGGATCCAAAGAGAAACTGAAGTTGATGAAGAGAAGGAAGAAATGGAAAATGATCAACATTAAAATGAACAAACACTAGTTGCTTTAGAAAACCATTACCTCTGTTTCCACAAATACTGAAACAGAAGAATAAAGATAAATAATTTACAAAATTTTTGGAAATCCTTAAAAAGTTAACGATAAATATTCCTTTTGTTGAAGCTTTGGAACCAATGCAAAGTTATGTGAAATTTATGAAGGATGTACTAAATAAGAAAAGGAAGTTTATAGATCATGAGACCGTTGCACTCAGTGAAGAGTGTAGTGCTATTATTCAGAAAAAGCTTCCTGAAAAATTAAAAGATCTTGGTAGTTTTACTATACCTTGTGCAATTGGTGAAAATTTTAATGGAAAAGCTTTAGTGATTTAGGAGCGAGTATCAATCTTATGTCTTTATCGATCTTTAAACGTTTAGATTTGGGAGAAATTTCTCCTACTACTGTAAATATTTAGTTAGCTGATCGATCAATAACTTATCCAAAAGCAATTATAGAGGATGTACTACTAAAGGTTGATAAATTTATTTTCCCTGTAGATTTTATAGTATATATGGAGGAAGATAAAGAGATTCCTATTAATTTAGGGAGACCATTTCTTGCAACAAGAAGAGTTGTAATAGATGAGAAGAGTTGCAACAAGAAGAGTTGTAATAGATGTGCAAAAAGGATAATTAATAATGAGAGTTATAACCTAATAGAAAAAGATAATGAATGTTTCAGGATGGAAGTGACGGATTATCTGAGTAATAAGCAATTTAAGAATGAGTTTCAAAATAAATTAAAGCAAGGAGAAATTTTTTAGAATGAAGATGAAATGAAAGAAGAAGATATGGATTATATTCAGGGCAAATTTGAAATGTTAAACTTGTTGGAAAATGATATTAAAAATCTTATTCCTTCAAGTATTAAACCACATGAACTTGAATTAAAGATATTATCTGCCCATTTAAGGTATGTACTTTTAGGAGAGTCATCTACCTTGTATGTTATTATATCTTCTGAGTTAACTGAAGTTCAAGAACAGAAGTTGATAGAAATGTTGAAAAAGTATAAAAAATCTTTTGGATGGACTTTAACAGATATTAAAGGAATTAGTCCTTCAATTTGTATGCACAAAATTTTATTAGATGAACAATATGAAGCTAAAGATGTTCCTCAGAGAAGATTAAACCCAATAATGAAAGAAGTTGTTAAAGAAGAGATTTTAAAATGGTTAGATGCTATAATTATATATCATATTTCAGACAGTGCTTGCATAAGCTCAATTCACCGTGTTCCGAATGAAGGAGTGGTTGTTGAAGAAACTGAGAAAAATGAATTAACATCAATAAGATAAGTAATTGGTTGACGGATTTGAATTAATTATAGAAAATTAAATATAACCACCAGAAAAGATCACTTTCCTTTACCTTTTCTAGACCAAATGTTGGATAGATTGGCTGAGAATAAATATTATTGCTTTTTAGATGAATACACCAGTTATCACAAATTCCAATTGCTCCAGAGGATCAAGAGGAAACAACATTTGCAAGCCCATATGGAACATTTGCTTTTCGTAGAATGCCTTTTGTACTATGTAATGCACTTGCAACATTTCAAAGATGTATGATGTCAATTTTTAGCAATTTTGTAGAACATGAAATGGAAGTGTTACTGGATGATTTTTCTGTATTTGGGACTTTGTTTGAGTTATGTCTTAATAATTTAGAAAAAGTCCTGGAAGTATGTGAAAAAATCAACCCAATGTTAAATTGGGAAAAAATTGTCAATTTATGGTTGGAGGAGGTATTGTACTTGGGCATAAAATTTCTGAAAATGGCATAGAGGTAGATCCTGCAAAAAAATCCAAGTTATAAAAAAATTACCCCCTCCTACTAGTGTTAAAGGGGTGAGAAGTTTTCTAGGGCATGCTGGTTTTTACAGACGCTACATTAAAATTTTTTTGAAAATAACTAAGCCAGTATGCCAACTTTTAGAAAAAAGATATGAAATTTGATTTTGATGAGGAATGCATAAAAGCATTTAAATTATTAAAGAAACACTTATAATAGTACCACCTAAATTGGAAAAACTGTTTGAAATAATGTGTGATGCTAGTGATTATGCTATTGGGGTTGTATTAGAACAAAGGCATGGCAAAGTTTTTAAAGTTATATATTATGCTAGTAAAACTCTAAATGATGCTCAAATTAATTATACTACTACTAAAAGAGAGTTATCAGCTATTGTTTATGCCTTTGATAAATTTAGACCATATTTAATTAGAACTAAATGTATAGTGCATACAAATCATTCTGCTATTAAATACTTAATGCAAAAGAAGGATGCTAAATCAAGATTAATTAGATGGATACTTCTATTACTAGAGTTTGATTTCACTGTAGTTGATAGAAAAGGAAATGATAATCAAATAGCTGATCATATGTCTAGAATAGAAATAGAAATATTAACTAATTTTGTAAATAAAATTTTAGAAAACTTCCCTCAATAACAGTTATATAATATTGATGAAATGGATGTACCGTGGTATGCTGATATAATAAATTATATTGTAAGTGATATTTTATCACCTGATATAAGAAATCCACAATTGAATAAATTTATATACGATTCAAAAGACTACTGTTGGGATGACCTATATTTATATAAACAATGTAAAGATCTAATTATTAGAAGATGTGTGCCTTATGAAGAAACTCAATAGATAATTGAAAGATGCCATGATTCTGAATTTGAAGGACATTTTGGAACAAATAGAACTGCATATAAAATTTTGCATGTTGGATTTTATTGGCCTACTATTAATAGAGATGTTAATGAATATATTAAAACAAGCGATAGATGTCAATGAGTAGGAAATATTTTTAGAAGAAATGAAATGCCTCTAAATTACAAATTGGAAGTTGAAATTCTTAATGTGTGGGGATTAGATTTTATGAGACCATTTATGCCTTTATTTGAAAACTTATATGTATTACTTGCTGTTGATTATATGTCTAAATGGATTGAAGCCATTGTTGTACCCAAATGTGATGCTCAGAGTGTTTCTAACTTTTTAATTAAAAATATTTTTATAAGATATGGAATGCCGTGAGTAATTATTACTGATAGAGGATCTCATTTTAGGAATAAGAGAATCAAAAAATTGGTTAAGAAATATGATATTATGCATAGATTCTCTACTGCTTATCATCCTTAGTGACTAGCGTTCTAGCAGAGATATCTAATCGTGAAATTAAATATTTTTGAAAAAGCTATAAATCTTTATAAATTGGATTAGTCCGCTAAACTAGATACGACATTATGGGCATACAGAACTGCTTATAAGACTCCTATAGGAATTTCCCCACACAGATTGATTTTTGGAAAAACATGTCACTTACTAGTAGAATTGGAGCATAAAGCATTTTGGGCTATTAAGGAATTTAATTTAAATCTAAAAGAAGTTGGTGATAAAAGATTATTGCAACTCAATGAACTTGAGGAAATAAGAAATGAAGCATATGACAATGCAAAAAACTATAAAGAGAAAATGAAAATATGGCATGATCACAAGATTATTAAGAAGAAATTCAAACCCGGATAAGCAGTTCTATTTTATAATACAAGATTGAGATTATTTCCAGGAAAACTGAAATCCAAATGGTTAGGACCATTTAAAATGATTAAAGTCTATCATTATGAACCTGTTGTATTAAAGATCCTAATATTGGAAAAATATTTGAAGTTAATGGGCATCATTTGAAACACTATTATGAAGGGCACATACCTCAATTTAAAAAAGTTTTAATGTTAAGTCAACCCAACTAAACAAATGGTATGTCGCGTTGACGACGTTAAACCAAGAGCTTTGTGGGAGGCAACCCATACATATATGTCTATGTATTACTACTTTGTTTGATAAGTGATAATAATCATACACAATTTCATTTATTATAAATTAAAGCAAATATTGGTATTGGAGGAAAATTTTAAAATTAAATTGAATGAAAATGAAAGTTGCAAATTTTGGCCATTAGCACCGACGACGCCAGAATGGGCGTCGACGGTTCCAGAATGGGCGTCGACGATTTCAGAATGGAACCTGACGGAGCCCAAGAAAATAGACTTTAGCGCCGGTAGCACCAATCAAAAGCACCGATGGTGCCGAGAGCGGTTTGACGGTTCAGACAACTTTTGGCAGACTTTGGAAGGATTTCGCTCCGTAATAACTGCCGGGAGGGGTTCTTAAAGTCCTAAAAACTGCCTTGGACGGCTAGAAACTTTCTATTTTTGGTTTCCATGGCTTTCAATTTTAGAAATACTTCAAGGTATGGAGTTTTTAATAGAAGAAAGTATATTAGTTTTGATGCATAGAGATTATACGACAAAGTTATTACGAAGAAGAGATTGATCAAGGAGAGAGGTTTTGTTAATCATAGATTGATCAATCCAAGTGCTCCGGTTGATAAGATCATTCTGCAAAGGTGATGAGAAGTTCTGTGTTACACTACCGCTACAGTTATTGTACCTGTAGGAGAGAAGTTTTATGCAAATTTACATGGAATTACCCAAGAAGTTGTCTTCATACTAGGTATATGATAGAAAATGTTCTAATCTGTCATTATACAAATTTTGTCCCTACAAGAGATTTGATGCAAGTTGCTTATAATTTTTTGACGGATGAAAGTGATATGTGGGAAGTACAAGATGAGAGAAAGATAAGGGATTTTGAGAAAATAAAATTTTTTTATTTTCACCAATGATTTTCCTCACATTGGTTAGATCTCGAAGTTTTTGATTTTTTTTTAGAGATTTTGAGAAAATGCTTTGGTGAAGAACTCTTACTTAGTGGATTTAAGTTTAAAGTGCTTTACATTTTGATTTTAGAATTTATTCAGATTTTTATCAAATTTTTCTTAGATTTCCTATGACAACTAGAGCGAGTAAAAGAAAATTAGATTATGATGAGCAAAAATTTGTTAGCTATGATGCTAGTGCTTGATTT
This sequence comes from Phalaenopsis equestris, assembly GCF_001263595.1. Taxonomy (NCBI): domain Eukaryota; kingdom Viridiplantae; phylum Streptophyta; class Magnoliopsida; order Asparagales; family Orchidaceae; genus Phalaenopsis; species Phalaenopsis equestris. The sequence continues at coordinate 164,132 of NW_018253370.1, forward strand.
CATAGTCTTCGTGAAAATAAAAAAGTGATTTGGGATAGTGGTTTCAAAAATTCGGGAGGAGAATTTGAACGATTAATTATTGCTCAGTAGTGGGAAAACTTCTGCTATTTTACTACTGATACGATAGTTGGGACAATTCTAGAATTTTATGCCAACTTTCTGGAGGCTTCTGATGATTTTGTTTTTGTTCGTGGAAAAATGGTGGAGTTTACTCCAACAAAAATAAATCAAAAATAAATGAGTTTTGTTTTATCAATTAGAGGATGTTTATAGATGTCAGTATCATTCATTTTATGCTACAAATGAGGCCTTAGATTAGGTAATTTTTTTTTTCTGACTAGTGAGAAAGGGGTTTGGAAAGTAAAGAATGGAGTTAAAGTCAACTTTCCCCTTCATATGCTAAATGTAGTATCTAAGGCCTGACATTATTTTATTTGTGGGAGAATAATTCCAACGAACCATTATAGTGATGTGACCAAGGATAGAGCCATCCTGAACTTTTGTATTCAACAATTGATGGACATAAACATAGGCTCTATTATTTATATGAACACTCGATCTATTGCTCTGGGAGAGACCACTGGGGGGGGGGGGGGAGAAAAAAAACGTTTTTTAATTTAAGTAAAAAATTCAATAATAAAGGTTAATTATAGAGGATAAGATATTTGGTAAAAGAGAATAAGACTATGTTTTTCTATTTTAAGTAAGGAAATTTGTATTTTTGAAGTGTTAAAAATCTTAAAAGATTCATGTAAGAAGAAAAGAATCAAACTTTATGAAATCTTTAAGTTAGTATAAATTTGTTAAGGGAAGAAATGTAAAAAGTTTTTAACTTTAAGAAGAGGATAGTGAAGTTCAAAATCATTAGGAGGCTATCGAGTATAATAATCTTCACATAAAAAAAGAGAGAAAGAAAAGAAAAAGGGATTAAAAAAAAGATCTTGAAATGAAAAGAAACAGAAAAAGATGTGGGGAGAAGCTTGAGGAGATGCTTAATTAAAAGTTGGCTTCACTTGAATCAACTTAAGGAAAAAGACTTGGACACATTTTCTAAACTTTTTATTTGAATATTAGCTTGATTATTAGTAAAGTTTTACGAAGTTCTTTTTCATATGAATATTCTAAGTGACTTTAATATAATAAATTGCAATTTTTCTTGAAAGAAATAGAGGATCATAAATCTTGGACTTAATTGTTGGATATCCTTACACCTTTAGTATTAACTTGAGTTATTTTGAATTTTTCTTAAGTTATAATATTATGTTTAGAGAACTAAAATATGGAAATCTAGAAGTTAAATTTTTTACCATCAGTCATAATTTTATGTTGTAGAGGAGTTACTTGAGGACAAGTAGCATGTAAGTTAGGGGGATTTTGATACACCGAAAATATATGCATTTTTAGACCCATATTTTATACTTATTTTTGGTGATATTGTACTTTAATGGAAGATATTTTGATGTTTTCTTGTAGGTTGTTGATTTTTAAGACTTAGAACAAAAAAGAAGCAAAAAAGGATGGAATTTGAAGTCAAAATGATGTTTTTGAAGAAATACTCAGTGCCGACTGCACCAAGGGCAGCGCTGACGACCCAAAATAACAGAATAGAATGAGACTTTTACTCAGCACCGATGACGCCAGAGGAGCACCGACAACATCTTTAAACAGAGAGCAGCGAATTAAATTGTGGGACATTGACCTGACGGTGTCAATGTCGGTTCAGCCCCTGTTTCTGGAAGATTCGACGTATTTGGATGATTTTTGAAGAGATTTTGGAGGCACCTCTTGGAAAACTGACCCTACGCTCTATTTGGGGCTGAAATTCATCAGGAAATAAACTCCTTCACTCCTTCACTCATTCACTCCTTCACGTTCTTTTTCACTCCACAACGTTCCACCACGCTCCTTTTTCACCATTCTTCATAATCCATTTTCATTCCACCACCACATTGGAGTCAATTAGTGAGTTTTCTTTTATAATTTAGAGTTTGTGTGGTGAGATTAAGTGTGAAACTTTCTGTAAGAGTGTTGGAGAAGGGGAAAATTGAGAGATATCTTCTTCCTGTATTTCTAAGGAAAGGCTACAAGGGATTTTATTTGAGAAAGAGTTTCAGATATGTGTTGTTTTTTTATTAGTGTTGTATGAAATTTCTCTTATATATGAAATTTGTGTTTTGTTGTATCTTTCTCATGAAGTTTGCATAGTTTTCTCTATCTTTCTCCGTACTCTAAGATATGGTGAAATAAAGAGATAACATGGATGTGCCGATATTAAAATATAAAATAAAATGTAAATGTGATGATTTTTTAACTCCAAAATTTATTTACTTTTCGATCCGATCAATTGAATTGTTAAAATATGTTGTGAAACATATGATCAGGAAATGGAGTATGAGTTCTACAACAGAATGAGGATCACATTTGATTTCATGGAAGAGAAATTTGTTCATGGAATTAAGTGCAAATAAATAGGAAAATATTCTTTGTGGGGTGTATAATTGGAGAATCTTTAGGGTGACAGACTAAAATACCCAATTTGATCTTAGTGTTTAAAAACTAAAGCGAGAGTTAGCCTTCAGGTGAAGGTAAGTGGGAGCTGGTATCCTCCTAGCCTAGCCACGAATTTAGGGACTAAACCTGAGATTTGCCAATGATTTTCTATGCACTGTATTAGGTTAGAGAATTAGAACTACTCTTATTTGACACAATACATATTATAAACATTTATCTCATCTCATTTCACCAAAACCTCATTATAGTGGGAATGATGCTTTTTCACATTTTTTCACATATGATGCTTTTTCACATAAGAAATCTTCATTACGTAAACATAGTTAGTAGATTAGTAATTGCTATTTAAATCTTGCATTTTTGTTTTGCTAATAGTTAAGTACTTTAGTTTTTATCTCAACATTCAAATCTAGTGACAATAATTTCATTTAAATTTATGTGGATTTCCTAGTAAAATTTATCATTGCAAATTTAAACCTTCCCCATGGGATCGATATTTGGGGATTAAATAGAAAGTACATTATTACTTGATAACGATGTGTATACTTGCGTAGAATCTCATTAATAATTCCATATACTTATATATTTTGTACACAACTTACTTTTAGTACACGGATCAAGTTTTTGGCGCCATAGTGCTGTTAACTTCAGAAATCCTTACATATAAAAAATCAAGATCAGGGAGACTCTGCCCAATTGCTTTCAGACACTCTCCAAAAACTCCTAAGCTCAAGCCCACCATTTTCCCTCTCTAGTTCCCCCTGTGAGAGCCCAATTTTGAGCTCAAAATTTTAGCTCGAACCAGGACATATTTCTTCACACCTCCACAATTCATTAAACTCTGATTAACTGTGCACACACCATCCCCATAGTGAGAGGAGTTGATTCCCCACAAAAGCCTCATCCTAAACAGCCTCTCACATAGCTCTAGACCAATACTAGAAATCGAGCTTAATCGAAAGCATAGGTAGACAATCCACCACTGCCAGATAACTCGTTTAGAGGTTCGTTAGACCCAATCAAAACTGCCACAACCATTTGATTGAGGCCTTCCCTCTCAGAAAAAGGTATTGAACCTCAACCCTAATCTGAGCCTATTTTGAATCTCCATATGTGTTTACTGTATTTCATATCATAAAATCCATATAGATATGTTCATCTTGAGTAGATGAAGGTTTAGAAACAAACCCCATATGATCTGGTTGAGTCACTTGGAGACAATGAAGGAGAGTCGTCTGATCACGCGTGTATTTAATGGACGATGGAGATCAAGTCCAACGAATGCTTGGAACAAAAATGCGGGTTGCATGACAGCTGAGGTGGCAGGCCGTGTCGAATAGTGAAACGCCATGTGTAAAGTTTGACGCGGACAAAGATGAGGTGGCGCCACATGTTTAAGTAGAAAAAATATGGATTTTTTTGGATTTATTTAAATGCATGAACTTCAAAAATCCATATCTTTCTCTTGAAAAATCAAAAAAATAAAATAAAATTACTCTCTTGCTTGGTGAATAGGGAGAATAATGTGGACTAAAAATAAAAATTATTTGTTAACTCTTTGATTTTTAAGGAATTAAATACTCTTTGGAGTATTTTAATACATTATGATCAAGCATTGCTTACCATGGCTTGAAACTTCTAGGGTTCACTCCTTATGATAGAGGGGATGTTCTCTAATGCTTATAAGGTCAGAGGGCATCTTTATGCTTCTAACCTTAATTTTCAAGCTAGGATGGCTATTTAGGCTTGTTTTAATTATATAAATTAAAATATCACTTGTAAAATTATGGGAAAATTTTCAGTAGGTTTCCTAGGGTCATAGAGCTTAGGAAAAATGTCATGATGATTTGAATTATTTTCTACATTTCTATAGTTAATTACATGTATATATCTTGCTTTAATTTATGTTAATGAAGTACTAATCAAAAATTGAAAAATCAATTCCACAGTGTGTATAAAAATTACGTTTACCCATTGTAGAAATTTAAAAATTATTTGACCAAGTTTAAGCACTAAAGTTGATTTTCTAAGAAACATTGTATTTTTTACACAAAAATATTTATATTAAATTAAATACACTTGGGAAAATTATGAAAAGTATTTTTCTGAGTTCCTTATGATCAGGGGCACTTAGAAAAATAAAATTTATTTTTGAGAAAAATACTTAATTTTTGAGCTTTATTTTGAATTTAAAATAATTAAAAATCTCAAAAATATTAAAATATTTTAAAATGTGTATAATTGTTTCTTGTTTACTTGGGACTCATTAAAATATTTTTCCTAATTTTTTTAAGTTTGAAATAAATTTATAAAGGCTTAAAATGCACTTTCTTATTTTCTCATTAAAATAATTATAATAAAAAAATTAAAAAACATAAAAATAGAAAATTTATTTTTGTGAGTTCTTTGGACTCAGAGAGGTTTAATAAAAATATAAAAAATAATTTTTGTAAATAAAACATCTGCTCCATTCAAATTAAATCATTAAAATAATTAAATAATTAAATTAAAGATTTGATTAAAAAACTCATGAAGTTTTGTCTAAATATTTCTCTGACCTAAAGAGAACTCTAATAATTTTATCAAAAGTAAAAACTTTATTTTGGATAGTTAAGTAAATCAATTTTGAAAATGCTACTTTTTAGATTTAAATATATATTTAAATTAAATTTTGAAAATCCACATTTTCTCCTCTCATATTTTAATTGACTCATGGATTATACACTCTAAATATTCTCTTAAGTCATTTGAATTTCAATTAATGAGTTATGAGATGAAGGGCCCCAAAGGCAATGGAGTAACTTTAGATTTCAGTGCCTCAATCAAGATTTATGATTAATTAAAGGAAAGATGGGTAATTTCGATCCTAATGAACATATTTGGATGATTGAAATATAATGGGATTAAGAGGTAGGAATTCACTTACCACCTTTTCTATAATAAGAACAAAATTGTAATTTCCTTAATAATCATGGCTTGGAAGTCAATCAAAATTAAATGATTCTCAAGTGATGGGTTTGAGTTAGGAATATAATATTCCATTAATTTTAAGCCCATAATTGATGACAATGTGATATTTCAATAAGAATGCATGTCATTTAAATCAAAAATCTGCTAGGTTACCATTTCACCTATTGTGATTGTTTAGGTCTTGGTAGTGACCTAGGCATGACATTTAAACTCATTTGATTGGACTTAGAAGACAACCTGATTGATGATTAACACCTTTTTACACTACAAGCCCAATTTCAACTTCCAAAACCTTCACTTACTTAAATATGCCTTAGGGTCACCCACTCATATAACTCTTAAGTGAAATATTGATTGATTAATTGAGTGTCCTAGACTTGGGATAAATAAAAAATCAAGTTTACTTGAGTAATGGGATAACCTTAGCTTAACCTTGGATGATTAATAAAATGATATGATAAGTTCAAAACGAACTCAAAATATTTCAAAAAATCTTCAATGGTTCAGGGTCATGCTCCGAGCACTTTGAAATCTCTTGATTATTTTGAAGGGCAAATTAAACTTATTATATTTTGTTCTAAAATCATCCACTAAGATCTTCTGAGACTTAATAAAGTCATAACTTTGGGTTTGGTAGCTATATCTTCATTGTGTGCAAGACGACCATCTTCAACAGCAAAACATGTCTACACCAGCTAAACCATTCTTTAGAATTAAACAACAAACCAAAAAATTTTGAGGTTGTCCGCCTAGTGCGACATCTCCTCAATTTTTCTTTAGGATTTTGTATGACTCTCTTATACAATCTAAGCCCTAACTCGCTTTAGGATTCCAAGTTTGTAGTTCGCCACGACCTAAATCCTCACATCTTCCAGGCTATTTGTGTGATCATTTCACACGAATGTAAGCCCTAATTAATAAAACTGGCAGGATAAAACATTCAAATATTTCTCCTCTAAATTGAAAATAAACCATATGATAGCTTGGGAAGTCAACGAGGTTCTCCTCAAGATCTGTGACATTCCCTAGTCTCCCTTCCTTTGGATTCCATAATATGTTCCAAATTGAAGCCATTCCCATTTCACACCTCGTTGTCCAATCTCATTGAAAAGTCATATTCCTTTGACTTATTTTGAAGATAATATCCCCTGCTTTTATCGAGGGCTTTCTAAGGTAACTTCAGTTATCTAGGATGTAATTAACTATAAGGGCTTGCCTTGATAGAAAACTTTTAAGAACCCAACTTAATATAAACCCTATTTAATTTTTCATATTAAACAAGGAAATTTGTCAGATTATAAATAAAATGGTTTCGTAGACCAAATGAATGTCACACATTTCTTAGTTTATTTTATGGAGCCTCACTATCAAGTTATGTGTTTATCTCTAGAGGTAGATACATAGCTTGAGGTGTAGTGCTTTTTCATCTAAACTTTGAAAGATTTGAGATCCAGGAGATGAGATTTTGATTTCGGTGACCGACAGCTTCACAGAACGACCCCTCTAAAAATAGTGCCGACAGAAATATCTCAAAGTCTTATGGCTTGTTATTTAAACTAAGGAAAGGTTTATTGTTGTAGACTTGTTTGCTCTCTTGAAGATGCCTTCTGCAAGTCCTCGTCATGCTGCCCACGAAGTTATCTTCAAGTTCCTTGTTGAAGTAACAGTCATAAAGTCTAAGTTTCAATAGGTTTTACGGTGTATGTTTTCAATCTTTTTGTTTTGGTTTTGGTTTTGCATGTAAAGTAAGTAAATGCAGGTAAGGAAATACTGTAAAGTAAATAAAGGAACTGTAGTGCACAAAATAAAATGCATATTTGGGCTTCTGCTATCGCAACAGGATTAGTGTCACAAAGCATAATATATTTACAGGAAACTTGCTGGAAAGGAAAGCAAGAAAGCCTAGTACGGAAAAGTTGAAACAAAAACACAAACAGGAAAAGCAAAACCCATGGTCACACGAAGAGGACCAAGACTAGGTATAAGTCATCTGTAAATATGGGGGCTTAGATCTGAACTGTGTACTTCTCGATCTTGGGTAAGAGCTACCAACCCAATGCCTACAGATGGTAGTCTTAATCTCAATTCAAGAGACTAACCGTAGACCCTTACAAATTTTCATTCGAAAGTTGTTATTTAAACTTTCATTCAGAATTTGTTTTAATCAATAAAAAAAGAATTTGGTTATATGCTTGTAAAGTAGTGCAGTACACATGCTAGTCACTCTAATCAAGCTAAGACTATTGACAACCTAAGAGCTTCGGGCGTAACAATCCTACTAAGAGTCGACGAATAGTATCATTGGTCCTTATCCTTCCCCCTTATTGAGGGTCTTTGAAAGAGGAGATACCATTCTAATAATCTCTTATATCCCTAGTTTTAGCACTTATAAGCATTAACGTCATTGCCCTAGCCACCTAAACCTCAAAATTACACATGTTTAATGATCTATATGTGGCATAAACAAATATTCCCAGTTGCTCACAAGGATTTAAATACCTCGGAGAAGATTTAAATCCTTGAGCATTGGTTCATTAATGTAGGACAAGTAGTTTGTGGCATTTCTATTGATTTATGTGAATTATCGTATCCCGAACCATAACTTTGTGGGCCCTTAGATGTTTGTTTGAGTTTTAATGATTATTTGTATTTTCAGGATGATTTTCTTCAACAAATCTTGGCAGACCCAAATGTCCTTTAAAATATCTGGAATCTTCCAAGGATATCCAGAGGATTACTCTAAAAAAACTTAGAATCTTTTAGATCATTTTGAGTTCATTTTGGTCTTGCTAGACTTTTAATTAAACCAACCGAACTGAATTAATGTCTTTTAAGTTATGCCCAGTACATATTAATTAACCCATAAGTAGGCTAGCAACTATTTTGTTTGGTGCTTCAATGGGTGATCGTCCAAAGAGGGAGTTTAATTACTTAAGGAAATTTTACTCTCTCTTAATTGAACTTGAGCCTATAGTGTTCATGAAAAATTAGGTTCTTTCTTTTCTAATCCCTTTAAATTATTTTAGATCGATCCTAGCTCACTTTCAAGCTCCTAGATCATTAAGGATAGATTTGTAATTTAAGTAAAGTGATATTAAGCCTTATTAAACAATTGTATTAACCATTAATTTGGGGCTTCAAATTACTTAATTATTGTCTTCCTATCTCATGCCCCTCACTTGAGAATCATCCATACTTAATCATCTTTCAACCTTTAATAATTAGAGAAATTACACTTTTACCCTTTTCTTAAGAAAATATCATGAGTGGTTTTTTTATCCTTTAACCTTTTGGTTTGACCTAAAATTTTATGGGGTTCAAAATTCCATAATTACCATTTACCCTTGGGGTCTTTAACTTCATAATTCCTCTAATTCATTGCAAATGACTTTAAAAATTCTGTTGAGTTGCTACCCATGGTTTAATTAAAATATTAGAGAAGAGTTCATATTTTATTCTTGAATTTTACTTTATTTTTGGAATTATTTTAGTTCAAAAATAAGAATTTTCAATGTTAATCCATTTAATTAATTAAAACAATTCATTTTAGTTCACATTATTCTTCTCTATTTATTGAGCACATGGGTATATTTATTATATTTTTAGCATTTTTCTACAACAAGTTATGAATTTTTAAAGTTTCTATAATTATTTAAATAAAAAATACCCCTTAATTTGTTACTTGTCTACGCGACACCCTTTTAAGATTTAAATTTTTAATATCACATATATAATACATAAAATTTGAATGGTGTGTACGTAAACCTTGAAGTTAGGCATGTGCGTAAGTAAATGAGATTTAATTGTTGCACATGTAAATACATAAAATCTATATAGCGAGCATGTAAATATACAAGATTTCAGTGGCTAGAATGTAAATACATGAAATCTAAATATAGTAGCACTTGAATACATGAGACTTGAGCGGTTGGTTCACAGGGTACGCTGACGAATAAAATTTTGTCACGTGGAAAATGTGGGACCTGCTTATCCACGTAATTTACAAAAAAAGAAAAAAAATTGCTCCGGCCGACCCGGCCCGATGTACGAGCTCGCGTCTATTTGAGTACCGCACATTTTAGAATGTCGAGGAAGACGATTCGAAAATACTCTTCGGTGGTTTTTCTTCTACGTTTTTGCCGCTCGCTCTGCTAGGGTTTCACATTTCCCTCGTTCGCTAGCTTGGAAGCCGTGAGACGATGGTGTTTGATGATCTGAAGTATGCGCAGACCGAAGAGGGTTCAAGAACAGTATCAGAAGAGGCTGAGAAGACAGTGGTTGAGCAGCCAATGAAGTCAAAGAAGCAGAGGAAGAAGAAGGAGGCGAAGAAGATGAAGGAGGGCATTGAAGAGGAAAACTTTTCTTGGTAATTGTCATCGTTTTATTCTCAAGTTATTTTTAGGTTATAAGTTTGATTATTATTGGGTTATTTTTGAGTTACTCCGAAACGTAGTACTTATTGACAGCTATTCCATGTTATGCATGTGTTTTTTTTAAATTATTCGTAGGTTATTTATAAGTTAGGCGTATCTTATTCGCTGGTTAAACCTGGGTTATTTTTAGGTTATTTTTCAAGTTATTTTTAGGTTATTTTTCAGGTTATTTGTAGGTTATTTTTCAGGTTATTCGTAGGTTATTATTGGATTATTTTTAAGCTAACTCGTGGGTTATTTTTAGTTTATTCTCAGGTTATTCCTGGGTTATTTTTAGTGTATTGTTTTGTTAATTTTGAAGTAATGAGTAGGTTATTTTTAAATTATTTGCAGGTTTATGCGCAGGTTATTCATAGGTTATTCCTAGAGTATTTTTAGGTTATGTCAGGTTATTCATAGGTTATTTGTACGTTATTTTTAGTGTATTGTTTTGTTATGCGTAGGTTTTTTTTTTAAGTTATGAGTAGGTTATTGCTAGGTTATTCCTGGCTGATTTTGAGGATATGCTTAAGTTATTTTTAGGTTATTCCTTGGTTATTTTTAAGTTATTTGCAGGTTTATGCGCAGGTTATTCATATGTTATTTCTAGGGTATTTTTAGGGTATTGTGCATATGTTATTTGTTGGTTATTTGTACGTTATTTTTAGTGTTTTATTTTGTTAATTCTGAAGTAATGCGTAGGTTTTTTTTAAAGTTATGAGTAGCTAGGTTATTCCTGGATAATTTTGAGGATATGTTTAAGTTATTTTTAGGTTATTCCTAGGTTATTCTTGGGTTATTTTTAAGTTATTTGCAGATTTATGCGCAGGTTATTCATAGTTTATTCCTAGGGTATTTTTAGGGTATTGTGCGTATGTTATTCGTAGGTTATTTGCGAGTTATTTTTAGTGTATTATTTTGTTAATTCTGAAGTAATGCGTAGGTTTTTTTTAAGTTATTCCTAGGTTATTGCTAGGTTATTCCTGC
>NW_018253370.1:175380-182218 GCF_001263595.1 Phalaenopsis equestris
TCTTATTCCTGTATATTGATGACTAAAATTCTTTGGTTATTCCAGTGTTAATAACGTGCATCTTATACCTATAGGTTGATGAATAAACAGTCAATGAATTGTAGATGCCGACCATCAGCAGTTAGACAGGTGTTGGATAAGGTTCGGTCAATTGTTGATCGGGAGATGTGGTCAACTCTGGAAAGAATAAAGCTTAATCAGTTTTTTGATCTGTCCCCCTATCCTCAAGATCACATCCTAACTATGCACATATTGAATTGTTGGGATATGAATAGATTGGCTTTCAGATTGGGGGGGAAGGAGCTAAGTTTTGATGCAGACCAGGTTGTTTTGTTGATTGACATGCCCAACAGAGGTCCTACAACATTTAGACTTAAAAAACTCGTCAATGACATAGATGCAAGGCGGGCAAAGAGTGAACTATTCGAGAGTTCATCTGCTAGTCTTGATAAACTTATTAAATTTTTGTTGTCTAATTTATTATTTTCTTCTAAGAATTTTATTGTACCCACTGGGCTCTATTCATTTGCTGAGAATGTAGATAGTTTTTCTTCATTTAATTGGGCCGCAATAGTATGTGACCACCTAATTGTGTAGGTCAATGCTTGCACGATGAAAATAAGGATGGGTCAGTCATTGGGATACATGAACGACTTTGTTTTTCTGTTTTTCTTCTATAACGGTTAGTATATTGCTCAACCTCAATCAGAAAAACTTTTTTCATTTTATTTGGGTTATATTAATTTCTGATTTATTAATTGTGTTTATGCAGTTGTGGTTTTATGAGCGCACACTTGTAATAGCCCTGGCTCATCCTGATGTCAGACCTCGTATGTTGAGGTGGCCAATAAATACAGAGTGGAACCCTCCAAAGACCCATTTAATCTTTAGGCAGCTTAGTCTTATACAGGTGAATGATATTAATGTCCGTTTTAAGTTCAGGATTACGTTTAGTATTTTGCCACCTTATTTGATTCTTATGATGAATGTTTTTTGCAGATTCTTGATTCTTTTGTTGATGTAATAGACGAGGAGCATAGTTTACTTGCCCCTCTAGATGGCCCACTCTCATCTCCTGCAAAGTCAATCGGAGAACCACAAATTCACACTCATCAAACAACACCAGAGTCTCATGGTGATATTTCTTTTGTACATACTCGCAGCATCCCGCCACCCACACAGTCACATTTGGGTTTAGAAGAGATATGACAAACTCTGAGGGAGCAACAACAAATTTTAGTTTAATTGAAGGATTGAGTAAATAACCTAAGATTTTTTTTGGAGTATACACTGATGGAGGTGAAGACCGACATCAACGAAATAAAGAGAAAAATAAATAAAGTTCCCATGGAATCTCCTGTAGGTTCTGAATTTACTGGGAAGAAATATAGCCCATAAAAGGAAGAAGAATCACCTGCTCATATTGAGCAAGCGTCGGAACAGGAGTGGGGACCCGATATTCTTGAAGCAGAACAGTCGATAGGTAGAATGACTGCCTTTGATGAAGCTGCACCTGATAGTGAATCTGATAAAGGTGTCGTGGAACCTGGAGAAGGCATCCCTAAAGACCTAATTTGTAGCTTAGTCTGAAGGATCAAGTCCAAAGGACCAAGGAAAAAGAGGGTGGCTAGTTCTCCATTTATTGTTGTAAAGAGAAAGAAGCTGGTAGAAGTTCCGTCCTCAAATATAGATGATTTAGTACAACATATTTATGAGTCTTCCATGCCGATTACCATACCATCTCCACGACTCGATGAAGCTAAGGAAAAGGAAGCAGGAGAAGCTTGGGAGGAGGTACAGCCGGGCACAATTGTTCCATATGAAAGTACCCTCTCTTCTTCAGTCATAGAGTTCCCCAGCAGAGAACTACTATCATCACACATGCAACAGGTGATCGATAGCTGTTTAAGAATGTACAAAGAAAGGTATGTACAAAATAGAACATTTTTTGTGTCAATTTTTTATTAAATCTAATAAATATTATTCAATCAATTTACAGGGATGACTTAATAATTGCTCAGGGTCACATTCATATTAGTCAAATTGACCTGGAAGCACTTTGGGATAATAAAGAAATCGGCGTGGATCATGTAGATTTGTTTGCCATTGGATTAGAAAACTGTCGGTGTCAGTCCACATATTCTTTTAGACCCTATTTGTACATCTCTCCGGTGCATTGGGTAAGTAATAAAATTCCCATTAAGTTTGTATATGCAACAGGTTCATGCTCTTTTTAAACTCATTTATTATGTATATGCAGGGGTTTAGAGACCATCCTCTACGAGATATTGTTGCCCACGTCACAGTGGAAGCTGTAGCTCAGGCAGAGGCAATTTTAATTTCAATTGTTAATAACAGGCATTGGACTCTACTTGTTGGGAACCAGAAGGACCGCAAGTGGAGATTCTACGACTCATTGCCTAATAAAATGCATTTGGGAGTCACACATGACGTAGTAAAATTCTAAACCTCATCTAATTAACAACCATTACATTCATATTTATTATTTCACTATTTTTAACAACCATTTGTATTACCAGATAAGACATCTTCATAAGGACGCCGGGAATGCTTTCCACAGTGACCCGAGTAAATGGTATGTTAGCACGGCTAGAGGAATTCCCACACAAACTAATAACGTTGATTGCAGTATATTTGTTTGTAAATATATGGAGAGACTTGTACAGAAAAGAAAGATTAACTGGAAAGATTTTCAAGACTGGCAGGCTGAGATGCCTCGGTTTAGGGCAGAGATAGTATATGAAATTTACAGATATAAGTTATTTGGAGAATAAATGTATTATCTGTTTGATATATTGTTCTTTTGTGTAGGTTTATCTTACAGGAATAAGCTATTTGATATATTGTTTTTTTTGTATATATCTGTTTAAATGTATTTTATGTTTGATGTATTGTTATTTTGTTAGGTTATTCCTAGGATATTATTGATGCATTGTTATCTTGTTAGGTTATTATCGGTGTATTCTCAGGTTATTCTCGGGGTTTTCTTAGGTTATTCTCGGGGTATTGTCAGGTTATTTAGGGGTATTGTCAGGTTATTCTCAGGGTATTCTTGGTTATTCTCCGGGTATTCTCAGATTATTCTCGGGGTATTAACAGGTTATTCTCGGAGTATTCTCAGGTTATTCTCCGGGTATTCTCAGGTTATTCTCCGGGTATTCTCAGGTTATTCTCCGGGTATTCTCAGGTTATTCTCCGGGTATTCTCAGGTTATTCTCCGGGTATTCTCAGGTTATTCTCGGGGTATTCTCAGGCATTCTTAGGCTATTCTCCGGGTATTCTTAGGCTATTCTCCGGGTATTCTCAGGTTATTCTCGGGGTATTCTCAGGTTATTCTCAGGGTATTCTCGGCTATTCTCCGGGTATTCTCAGGTTATTCTCGGGGTATTCTCAGGCATTCTTAGGCTATTCTCCGGGTATTCTCAGGTTATTCTCGGGGTATTCTCAGGTTGTTCTCAGGGTATTCTTAGGTTTTTCTCTGGGTATTCTCAGGTTATTCTTGGGGTATTATCAGATTATTCTCAGGGCATTCTTAGGTTATTCTCAGGCTATTTTCGGGGTATTCTCAGGTTATTCACCGGGTATTCTCAGGTTATTCTCGGGGTATTAACAGGTTATTCTCGGGGTATTCTCAGGTTATTCTCAGGGTATTCTTAGGTTATTCACCGAGTATTCTCAAGTTATTCTCGGGGTATTAACAGGTTAATCTTAGGTTATTCACCGGGTATTCTCAGGTTTATGCGTAGGTTATTCTTCGGTTATTGTTGGGTTATTCTCGGGTTATTGAGTTTTTCTTCAATCAACCCAAAAATAAATAACCCTAAACACAGATTAATGATGAAATAACCTAACGACAACCGTAGATTCACACAAAATCTCACTTTTTTTATAGATCTGATGGATTTATGCGCACGTTATTCTTAGGTTATTGTTGGGTTATTCTCGGGTTATTGAGTTTTTCTTCAATCAACCCAAAATAAATAATCCTAAACACAGAATAATGATGAAATAACCTAACAACAATCAAAGATTCACACAAAATCTCACTTTTTTTATAGATCTAGTGGATTTATGCGCAGGTTATTCTTAGGTTATTGTTGGGTTATTCTCGGGTTATTGATTATTTCTTCAATCAACCCGAAATAAATAACCCTAAACACAAAATAATGATGAAATAACCTAACGAAAATCGAAGATTCACACAAAATCTCACTTTTTTTAGAGATTTGGTGGGTTAATGTGCAGGTTATTCCCAGGTTATTGTTGGGTTACTCTCGGAAAAAACGGAAAATGGTTGAAGTAAGCAAGAAATCTTACGTCTGTTTCAAAGACGTTGACATTCATTTCGTAATCTATGTGCTCAAACTCTTCATTAAGAGAGAAATCTAACTCCATCATAAATGCAGCGACCAAACCCTAGCTGAGACAAAAAAACCCTTTTTGAAAACTTCTTTTCTACTGATTAATGTAGAATAGAAGTTTCTGAGGGAATAATACACAAAAAATAGGCAGTAATACGCCAAAAAGGCGGGATAATACGTAACATTTAGCACGTCGGGTTGGGTCGGGCTTAACGCTAAATTTTTCCTTTATCATGACGTGTAAATATGGGTCCCGCAAGACCAAATGGCGTCTTTTGTTTGGATAGCGGACATAGCGCACGGTACGGGGACATGAGGGAAAAATTCGGCGAGGAGTTGGGTTGTTGTTTGGAGAGCAGGGAGTGCTCTTATATAGGAGAGGGAGAGGGAGAGGGAGAGGGAGGGAGGGAGGCGTGGGATTTAAATAGGGTTTTTTTTTTATATTTTATTGTATTATATTAGATATATATTAAGCTGCATGCATGCGTGAATAGTAATTAGAATAGGATAGGATTGATCAAGCAATCTCACGCCTATTTACTTTTTAGGCATGCATGCAGCTTAATATTTATTTATTTATATGATAGGATAGGATTGCTGCATGCATGGGTTTACAAAAAATATAAAACGATTGTTTATATTTTTCCATGCGTCGATTTAAAAAGGTAAAATGATAGTTTATATTTTTTTATATTATATTCTTATCATGTAATAATAATAATACAATAATAATGTTATAATTATCTTTCCCACACTTTTCGTTCAGACACGGCTTCATGCTTTATTGAACATCTCCCCTAGGTAAAATCAACGTTTCGGGCTCACTCGCGCAATCCGTTTCATCATCCGTGGTCTTTCGGACCACTTTGTCGGCGTTTATGTCAAAATTGTGTCATTTTTAATTTTTGTCGAAGTTTTGGTTCGCGGTCGATTGTTTTGGAAGTTGATTTTATTTTTGATTAATTATGAAGTAAATAAAGATGTGGGTGATGTGAATTTTTTACATTTATTTGCGTCGACTGGCCGAATCATGATATTTGAGCGCGAATGTACGAAATTCGTAATGGGTTTTCCTGAGACTTTTAAATCCTACGAGAACTCATCCTTGAATCCTCACAAGCTGGTCCCAACCTTTCAAGTGTTTGAGGTTTATGACCAACCACGTAGTACTTCGAAGAGAGCTAAGAAAAGATTTGAATTTTTATGTGGGTGGGTTCCATCTTTAGTGTTCTAGGATAGTCAAAGAGTAAATCCTATGACTAGATCCTAATCATTAAGAGGAAAGAAAGACCTTCCCAAAATTGAGGTCAACACATGTTTTGCGGCACATTTGCAAATAGTGGGAACTTTGTTTGTGTGATTGAGGTTGTGGGTGTTTGAAGTAGAGTGAGAGTAGTAATTGTTGCGATCGTCGTTGGACACATAGGAGATGTTGAAGTTTCTTCCTTGGCCTCGGGAGGCGGTATAAAAGGCGACGTAAATGATTTCTCAGCAATTTCATTTGTGAGATTGATCTGCTCGCTGCACAATAGTGTGTATAGATTGTTGAGTGAGAGTAGTTGAAGGCTGGTCGTACTGCTGTTCTAAAGGCATGATAGGTAGAGGGCAATCCATTGAGAGTGTAGTGAATGATATCCTCCGGGTTTATGAGACTCCAACGACTGCAAGTGAATAAAAGTTGGCTTTGATTTTAGATAAGTGTTGGGTCATATGTTTGTTCAATATCTTGATGGTGTAGAGCTCATTCTTTAGTTAGATGATCCTGGAACGATTGGAGGGTTGAACTTGATATTCAATCAATTGTCTAGATATCATGGCTAGTGATGAAAGGTTGTGCGTATGGTAGAATGGCATGGGGAAATAATGGAGAAGAGAGTTGTTGCTAGGCTTTGGTCTATTATCATTCATTTTGTGAAGATATGGAGTTGCTAGAGCAGTAGCCAGTATTAATAAGTTGTGTAGTTGGATGGACTGGATTGGCCTCGGTACAAACTGACTTTGTGGAGCAGAGACTTGCGGTAGTGCTTGTTATACTCGTAGCAAAAAATTAAAAGGGAAAGAACTTGGAAGTCTAATATTTCTTTTAGACTCCTGTTATAATTGGCCGGAAACTTGCTTCTGGTTGAACGCATGGCACAAAAATCTGCGGCAACCAACACAATTCCATTACAATATAACCATACGAGAAGGAAAAACAATCTGTAGTAGTAGGAAGGAACAAGAAGATAAAAAACAAGAGGAGATTTACTTGATACAGATGTTTCAAGTCCATTGTATCTCAAATTATGGGGTCTACTATGCTTGGAAGCTTTGATCAATCTGTTAGGCAAGGCCTGCAATAAGTTGGAGCCTCTGATCATCACAACCAACGAAAAAAAAAAAATTTAGAGCGATTTACATACCACCAAATTACTATATTTTACATTATCAACCAATTAAACTTCAATTTTTCCCTA
>NW_018253370.1:182231-190385 GCF_001263595.1 Phalaenopsis equestris
CCCTACAGACCATCCAATCTATGTTGAAACATAAGAATCAGGTGATATGCATGTAAAATTGTAGTTTGGGTGGTTGATATGCTAATTACATAGTAATTAGATTGTACATATATAAAGGCCGAAAGGACTTTTTGCTTTTCAGAAAGTGAGTTTGATACTCAACAACATCAAAGCACTGAGCGAACGCAAGTTTCAAACACAGCGACGATGTTTTCAAATTGCCGTCGCACCCCAATAAGCTGTCCCAAACAAGCCCTAAGTGAAAAAAAAGATTGATTTTTAGTCAAAGACATTTTTTCAAATGGCCTTCTTTCCAACAGGAGGCCAACAGGAACAACTTAAATGCACAGACATCACTTTTTCTCAGTCAGCTTACCTGAAATCAAAAAATTAAGGGTCTGTTTGGGGCAGCTGCAGCTGCGCTGCCCCCCGCTGAAACTGCTGCGGGGAAGCTGCTGCAGAAAAGCTAGTTGTCTGTTTGGTGCAGCTGTGTGTAAATAATTGTGGGGCAGGTGTTTGAGGAAAAATGATCATATTGTTCCTGTTTTATAAAACTGTTTTAAAAAAGGCTACAAGAGCCAGATTTATGAAACTTCAGACACCAAAATTCATTTCTAAATAGAACAAAATATTCAGATACAACACAACTTCATATTGAGCCCCAAAAACCATAAACATACGATTCTTAAGGCTAAACTTTAATTACAAAAAGTTTAAAATTGCATGTACACATCTCACGTTAGAGTGACGTTCAAGAGACCAAAAAAGAAGTGTAAAATAATTACAATTATGACTAATAAGATGATTATATTATTTTTAACATTGAGACAATGTAACTCTCGTGCTAGACAATGTAACTCTCAAGAAGCACATGAAATAACACAGAATACGGACACTCACAAAACTGAGATCAGAAGGTGCCAAAATGGAACTATCCAACCACTGAAAGGCATAATTAAGCAGATACATCCATATTTTATAAATGAGCACATTCACAAAGCAATTAAACATCAACTCAAATGTTATGCAAGCTGCACCATGAACAGAGATAGTATAGAAGAAGTATTTAAAAGCACAACAAATTTATGTGGTTTGGTCGAAGTGAGCTACATCCACGGGAAAGGATTCAAACATCTTTATTGAGGCAATAGAAAAAAAGTTACCTAGCTTCCAATCAACAACGACTCCTTGCCATAACCAACCGATAAAGGAACTTAAAATTTTTTTTTGGGGCATCTTCATACATTCCATCCTTTTGTAATACATACAATCTAAGGTAATTGTGCAACTTATAATTCTTTCCTTTCATAAAGTAAGATAATGCATTCCATGTAGCTGGTAGAATCCAGACAGATTGGGTATGAACCGCAGATGTTGTTAAACAGACATTCGGCCATGCCAAGCAGAGCTGCTTTTAAGGAAAAAACAGGAAGTAGAACTGCTTACAGGAAACAGAACTGCTTATAGGCAAACACATGCTCTTCAAATTCCACCCAACTTGCAAAATATGCTTCCAGGAAACAGAACTTTATATCACTCAGTTCATTTGTAGTGGCATACCTAAGACATGAACTTCATATTACTTCTTCATATGATCAGCTTTGCAATAAAACATAATGCAATAAGAATATTACCAAAAGAAGGCACAATAAAATAGAACTGTTTCCAGGTACGGGTTAAATAAAAAGCACCAAATTTGCAAAATATGATCAGGTTTGAACACAAATTTATACACCCAGTTGTCAAAATTCATACAAATCTGAAACTACACTATCAAACCAATGCAATAAGAATATTGTGGCAACTTATACGCCCAGCTTTGCAAAGTTTGGAGGCCACATATGTTAGAAATGTAAACACATAAGAAGATTATGACAATTTAATCTTATTCATTACGCTTTAGAACAATTTGCAACAATACCACTCAGTTCATTTGTACTAATATATCTAAAACCTGAACTTTACAAATTACACATATATAAGTATCAATAAGTTCAAGATGGAAAGCATGGCATCCATCTTCTGCAGCTATATAAGAAGTATAAGATGTATAAGAAGTATAAGAAGTATAAGAAGCCTCTTCTGAAGCTATAAAAGAAGTATAATAAGTACCATCCAATGAAGTTATAATATTTGCAAACTTACACTTCCATCTTCTCGAGCTATATAAGAAGTACAAGAAGTATAAGAATTATAAGAAGTACAATATTTATAAGCTAATGCATACTTCATGCAACTTTTATGTTGCAATCTTATGTTGCAAAGAAGCTCACTTGTTGCAATGTATGTTTTATAAGTAGAAAGCTCATTCTATAGAGAGCAAACGACCAAAATAAGTAAACTACCAAACCTTCAAGTTTTAAAATATTAAGCATAAATTGGCAAATTACAGAACCTCTCAAACCTTCATACCATGTTAATGATTCTTGGCAGCAATCTTGCAATGGCAAGAAATTTTAAATGTCAAATAAGCATGCAATGGCTTAAATTTTTAAATTCACCTGGATTCAGGCAATCTTCCTTCCAACTCATCCGAATTTGGTAGCAATCTTGCAGGGAGTATGCAAAAGCCCCAAACTTCAAATTTTTAAAAAGGCAGGGAGATCAGCTAATCCCCTAATGATCGTTAACATGACATAGCAGTAAATGAATTCATTCATTTCAAAATGGCCAAAGCGTACATATTCATGAGTACTTATTCTTTGTTGTAGATCTCATCATTGCGACTTCTTGCAATGGGGATCAGAAGCAGTCGGCGAAGAGGAGGAAAGGGGAGAGATCAGGGAAGAGGAACGCGATCAGGAGAAGAGGAACGTGATCTGAAAGCTCGGTCGCGTGGTTGGTGAAGAGGAGGAAAATTGAGATCGGTTTGCGGGGGCATATAGTTTAGGACTAGGGAAACAGGGAAAAATGACGCGTTCGAAAGCTGGGAAGCAGGCTCCTATAAGCGTTCGGCTTTCGATTGAAATCGCGGGACGCCGCTCCTTCCATGCCGCCTTAAACAAGCGTAAACAAGCGAAAAAGACGTCTTGATGCCGTGCAACAGCGAAAACACTGCGCCAAATAGACCCTAAGAAAGAAAGTTGAAACTTCCAGCTTGTTAATGAATCAAAAACCTTCTTTTACAAATTTATAATTCAAAGATTTGATTTTACTTGAGTAATAGGAATGATGGCCATCAAAAACACTCCTGATCGACAAAATCTAATGTGCCAGATGGTTTGGCATTGGCTTTGTTTTTGTTGTAATATAGGTTCCAAATCCAAAATATATTCGTAAGAAAATAATAATTATTTTTTTTACTAAATTTCACAAAAATAAATGTGAAAGAAAAAACAATCTGTAGAAGAATGCACAATGACGTTGAACTCAGCATTGAGAAGAATATTAGATGATTTCAAATCTCTATGAATCAAGGGAGGGTTACAATTCTCATGCAGATATTCAAGACCTCTAATTGAAATAAAAGTTATAAGAACAAGTTGATTGAAGATAAGAATATATATATATAAATATATATATATATATATATACATCTGTGTGTGTGAGTGTGTGTGTGTGTGTGTGTGTGTGTGTATTGAAGGAAACTATGTAAGAAGTTGGCCAACTTCGCTGTATTAGGTGGAAGTTTCATCCACAAATTCAACATTTCTTCTCTAGTCTTCATCATTATTATAATACAAAGAGAACAATACCATGCAATAGTGATTCCAAAGAGCCATCAGGCAAGAACTCATGAACAAGTTATCTGGAATGCACTTGAATGCATTAACCCAAAAGAGAGACAATAATTGGAAGTTCGATTCTTCCAAAAAATTGCAACTTATTCTGCATTAATGAAAAAGCCAGAAAAAAAAGCTCAAAAATTCAAAAAGACTCTAAAAACAAATATTAGTAAAGAGTAAATCTGCAAGTCAAAAATTTGCATCAAACATCCTCTCATATTCCAACCGAACACCAACTATTTTTTTTACTGCAGCAAGAAAGTCGTTGTCGAAACTAGGTTTGATATGCCACAAGTAAATTTTTATCATCCCGCACCAATCTCAAGGCATGACATGAATCTCGAAATAATATTTTGAGCAAGAAATGCTCAAATCTTGATAAAAAGTTATCCAGTGCTCTGATTTCAGCAAACTTATAGTCAAACTGACTGGCTCGATTAGAAGAACCTAATGATACCAATGTTAGTCCAATCTGAGTCAAATCAAGCCCATATAAAGTCAATAAACAACTCTTAAAAGATTTCCGGACACATTTAGAAAGTCAAAAAAATGCCATATCTGGCAAGTTCATAGTCGAATTGAGTGGCTCGACAAGACGAATCCAACGAGCCTAAGATTTCTCAATTTTGACTTTGTAAAGGCCCTTAAATGTCCATCAAACGTCGTCTGATCTAAGGATGCTCTCCAGACCATCCGATCAAAATGGTTCATATTCCTGCATTAATTATACCTAGAACACTATAAATAGAGCTCCACTCCTCACATAAAGGAGTAGCTTGAGCAATGAGGGAGAACTTGAGACTTTGGAAAGGAGTTGAAGTCCAGCATCATCCCTGCCAATGTCGAGCACTGCTGACAGCCTTTGATCAATGTCAATCGTCGTCAACCACCGTCAACCATCGTTAATACCCGCTAATAGCCATCGTACACTATCGACCGTCGTAAACAACCACTAACCACCATCGATCACCACCAATCATCGTCAACTTCCACCAACCAGACGTAGTCAGTGAACGCTGTAACTTGAAAAATCTAGTAACCCTTTCCTGCCTGTGAGAAAAAGGGTCTCTGTATTCATCAACATATAGTGGATATTTACAATTGGGCCAAACCCCATAGTTTTTTCCTTTACGGGTTTTCCATGTAAAAACTTCTGGTATCATTACTGATTATTTTTTTCACCTGTGTGTTAAATCCTCGTGCAATAGTAATACTATAATTCATTACTCTACCGATGCAAATTTTCTAACAGCATCAGTTTTGTGTTGTCTGTGGGAAATGAAGTCCCCATTTGACACTGTCTTCAAATATAACACATCAAGCCCCTACTTCCTTTCCCAATGATGTACTTCGTCCAACTAGCGAAGGAACCTCCTTCATGCTTTGAATATCATCTCCAAATCATTCTTTAATGTGGTGGCAATCATCACTATAGTTTTGAAAGGATATTCACGGCAACGACCCAGGCATGATTGTAGGTTGATTTTCTTCTCACATCTTATTCAAACACAAAGTCTTTCAACACTTCTTCCAGGCTGGGGAAGCAACCTTCACTGTAGTCTTAAAAGGTTTTCATGTTAACATTTTGGTCACGATTGTGGTGGAGAATTCATCCCACATTTCATTCAATTTACAAGACTATGAGAATCACTTCTGGACTCAGGGGCAATCTTCACTACAAATAATGCTTCTTCATCGCCCCGTCATCGTACAAGAGTTCTTCTTCAATTAGATCAATAAGCTAATCTCTTCAAGACTCGATACATGTGTTGTTTTTTAAGCTCGAATGTAAAGCACCTCCGTTGAGGGGAAAAATATTTAAAAACAACAACTAATGAGTTGTTAAACAATATTCTTGAGCATAACTGCAACCATATTTCCAAGGAAACATATGTTCCTTATTTCCAGGAAAACATTATTCTTGAGGATGAAACAAATTTAGCTTTTCTTCTCTGAAAAAAGTTGAAATGTTCATCTAATAAGGACTTCAAGTCCTCCCTGCAATGCTACAATGATTCCCTTACAGATATCTCTCTAAGCCCCTCACTACCTATTGCCAAATTGGCAAAGCACATTTTTAATTTATCATATATATTATAATTTTTGAAAATAGTATTTTAATTTTGAAAATAAGAGACACAAATGATCTCATTCATACATTATTTTAAACAAACGAGTACAACACTACAAGAAATGCATCTATCACGTGGAATAACCATATTACTTATTAGTGAGACTCAATTGAATAAACTAAAGAATTTATGACATCCGTTTTAGTCTGCAAAACCATTTATGTTGATTGACAAATTTCTTCTATCTAATATAAAAGATTAGATAGGATTTATATTAAGCTAGATTATAAAGTTTCATATAAGGGGAAGCTCTTATAGTTAATTACAACTTAAATGACCGATGTCACCTAAGGAAACTCTCAATTTAGATAAAAAAATATTGTCTTCAAGATTTTTAAACTTTTAGGACTTTCAAGGTTAGACAAAGGAGTACTAAAGGGGAAAAGATCAAATTCAGAACAATTTTTGTGGATTCTGAAGAGAGCAAACTAGGGGTTGTCACAGATCCTGAGGAGAACCTCAGTGACTTGCCGAGGTATTCCATGGTTTGGCTTCACTTTTAAGGAAAATTTATTAAATATTTCATTTTGCCAATTATTATTATTTAGAGCTTACATTTGCATGACACAATCATACAAGCAAACTGGTGGATAGGAGGATTTATGTCGTAACAAATGACAACCTTAGAGCCTAAGGTGAGTTAGTGCTTAAATTACACAACATGACTATGCAAAAGGATAAAGATCAAGGTGAAGATTTAAGTTGCACTAGTGAATCAACCTCAAAATTCTATAACTTGTTATTTAATTATAAGAAAAGATTGTTGTTGTAGATTGGATTGTTGTTGTAGAATGTTGTCATCTATTTGCTTCAGCTTGCTCCAAGCCCTACGTCGAAGTAGTAATCCTAAGGTCTAGAGTTCAAAAGGTTTTACCATGTATGTTTCAATGTTTTGGTTTTGTTGTTGTTCAAGAATTATTGGGGGATGGTTAAATTTTATTAGAGCTACACCGATTACGATCTCACGATTCGTTCATTCCGGTAACACTATTTTCTCCTTAATTTACTTAGTCTAAACGAGTTGTTAAGCTAATTTATATTGGGGAGATATTGTTAGCATCCGTAGGTTACCTCACTTGAGGGACTCTATATTTCAAAAGGGTGTATTATGTTTTTTTTTTGTTTTATTTTGAAAAAGATGTTGTTTTAATTTTGAAAATATGTTTTTCCTTTTTTAGTTTTGGTATATTGTTGCAGGGAAAATAAATAAATACAAGTAAGTAAATGTTGTAAAGTAAATAAGTAAAATTGCATTGCATGAAATATAAAATGTGTACCTGGGCCTCTGCTACCACTGCATGGTTAGCATCATAAGGAATAATATAATTGCATGATGTTTAAATAAATTTCAAGAAAGTAAATAGGAGTGTCCAATACTGAAAAAGTCAAAAAGACGAGTCATGGCAAAACACGAGCAAGTAAAAGAACAACCGTAGTCACATATAGAAGATTGAGATTAAATGTAAGACATTGCTAAATGTGGGGGCTCAGGGCTAGACTGTGTGCTTCCCAACCTTGAGAGAGAGTGTTGACCTCAGTTTTGGTTGATGTTTAGTTTTCCTTCTTTAGTAGCCTAGGGTCTAGCCATAGGACTTTCCTATTGATTATTCCTAGAAAACTATAAAAGGAACCCTCACCATTCCTCACCATTAGAAACTCTAAACTCTTCCTTGCTCAACTTGAAGTTCCACATATTGGTCCTAACCTCTAGCACTTAATAGGTGGGGTCAATATGGTGAATCTTAAAGAGAGTCCCTATAAGGCTGCTTGACCTTAGGGTTGACTCTGGTGTTGCTCTGGAGCTAGTTCACTCACTACACTCACTATAAACCACAATCACTCACAATCCTAAAACCCAAAATTGTTGACTTTGATCCCTTGATCTTTTGGGAGACTCATGTAGATGATCCCCTAGACCCACTAGCCCTAGGCTAGGGTTTAGCTAAGACAAGTACATAGAGGACCCAAATTAGGATTTCATTGGTCCATAGCTCATACATGGTGCTTGGCACCCCAATTCTACCAAAATGTCCAACTTGTCCTTTTGCCCCAAATCCACCCAAATTACATAAATGCCCTTGAAACCCTTAATTTGGTCAAAATCCTTAAATTCACCCAAAATACCCAAATTTGTTCAAAAAAAATTTCAAACAATTTCAAAATACCCAAATTACCCAAATCGACCCAAAATTACCAAAATACCAAAATACCCCCAAATTTGCCAAAATTACAAAAATACCTTTGGCACCCCAAAATTTCCCAAAACCTACAAAATCACTTCTAAAACCTCCAAAATC
>NW_018253370.1:190436-207532 GCF_001263595.1 Phalaenopsis equestris
AATTGAACCCAATTTGGCCAATTTAATTAGACCCTTCAATTGAACCCAATTTGGCCAATTTGACCATTTTGACCAATACCCCCAAATTGACTTTAAAGGCCCAATTTCCCTAAACAATTTGGCTCCAATTCCCCTCATGGCTCCAATTCCCCTCAACTTCAATTCTAATCTCAAATTCATCTTTCATTTGATTAATCCAAACCAAATCCAAGCCTCATTAGCCAATGCTTTGAGCTCAATTTTGAGTACTTTGAGCTTAATTTTGATCTAAGTCAAACCCCAATTTTAGCCCTCTGACTTAATCTCACTTAATTGAACCCCCATAGCCTACTCAATTTGCCCCAATTTGAATCCTAAAATCTTCATAAAACTCATAAAAATCAATTTTGACATTCAGTTGGTCTTGGTCAAGCCTCAATTTTACTCAAATTCAACCTATATTCAAAATCCCTAAATTGCCTATGTCTTCAAATTCCATCAAATTGAATGCCCTAAACCCAAAATTGACACCCAATTTATGTTGAAAACCCTTTATGATATTCCTATAGACCATTTTCAGCCATCAATTTGGACTTAGCCCAACCTTCTTAGCCCAACTAGCCCAACCTAGACCCAAGTCTACTCCAACATGCCCAAATTGACTAAAATCCCAAAATCCTTTAAATTGAGTTTCCAATTGAACTTAAAATTACTTCAATCCTTCACCAAAAATATTCATGAAAATCATTTCCACAGCCACTAACCACACCTTATTGACCAGGCTAAACCACCTTAAACCACCCAAGTGAGCTATGGACCAATTGTCCCTTGATTTAAGGGATCTTAACCATCTTTGGGCCTAAGTTGAAAATACTTTGCTATCATCACTTGCCATTGGGAGTAAATCATAATTAACTCTCCCCTGACCTCCCTGAGCTAAGAAGTGACTGAACCCTAGCAAACCAACTCCTCATCCACCAAAAACAACCAGCCTAAGGGAGCCCCACATGGCCAAAACCCAAAATTGAACCTCCCTGACTTGGCTCACTCCCATTGGCCATTAGAGCTTTTTTTCCCTCCACCTCAAAAAGATTTAGCACCCAACTACTAGCCCTGAGCTCCACTAAGCAGCCATGGCTTTAAATGGAGCTCTCCATAGCTAAAGAGAGGAGTGCTTGGAACCTTAAGGAAACTCTGCCAAAATTTTACCAGAGCTTCTCCAAACCATCTCAAGTGCAATTCCCTTGCTCTCAGCCATTGATAATCACCCCTTAGAGCCAATTTCTCAACTGAAATTTGCCCTAAAATTAGGACAGATCTCTCCACTCCACCACAGTGCATCAACTTCAATTAATTGTGCACAAACCATCCCCACAGTGAAAGAAGTTGATTCCCCAGAAAAGCCCCCTCTGAAACAACCTCTAACTTGGCTCTAGGTTAACAACTGAAATTGAGTTTGATCGAAATCATACCTAGACAATTCACTAAGGCTTGGAACTTCATCTAGAGGTTTGTTGGACCCAATCAAAGCTATAAGACCATCTAATTGAGGCCTCCCCTCTCAGACAAAGGTATTGAACTCTAACCCTAAACCGATGTTATTTTGAATCTCCATATGTATTTATTGTATTTCATACCATATAAGCCAAATAGATATTCTCATCTCAAGTAGATTAAGATTTAGAAACAAATCCCATGCAACTTGGTTGAGTCTAGCTTTAGATCTTAAGGTTTTAGTGTGAATGACTCACTAGTTAAGTGACTTGGAGATAATAACGGAGAGCCTTTTGATCGTGCGTGTATCCAATGGACGGAGGAGATCAAGTCAGACAAGTTCTTGGTGCATAAAGTGCGGTCCCCGTGGAGGCCACATGGCTTGCAGCGTCCAATGACGGAGTGACGCGTGCGCAGTTCAGAGCAGCTTAGGATGCGCTGGCGCAGAGGTGAATAAGTAAATAAATCAGAATTTTATGATTTATTTAAATATCAAAGCTTTAAAAAATCATATCTTTGCATAGAAAAATCATAAAAATAAAAAAAAATACCCTCTTGCTCAGTAAATAGAGGAGAATAATGTGGACTAAAAATTAAAAAAAATATTTGACAATCATATGATATTTAATGAATTAAATACCCTCTGTGGTATTTTAATTCTCCATGATTAAATGTTTCTCACCATGGCTTAAAACTTTTAGGGTTCATTCTTCATCAGAGAGGGGGTGTTCTCTGATTTTTCGATGGTTAGAGTGAATCTCTATACATCTATCCCGAATTTTCAAGCAAGAGTGACTATTTTGGGTATTTTAATTATATAAATCAAAATATTACTTGGAAAATTATGAGAATAATTTTGGTAGGATTCTTGTGGCCAGAATAGTCTGGAAAAAATAGCATGATGCTTTGGATTACGTTGTGAATTTCTACATTTTATTAAATGCAAATATATTATATTAATTTATGTAAATTAAATGCTTATAAAAAATTGACAAAATCAATCCCATATTATTCATAAAAATCATGTTTATTTATTATAAAAATTTAAAAATTATTTGACTAAGTCCAAGCACCAAAGTTTATTTTCTATGGAACTTTGTATTTTTGTACAAAAATAATTATAATAAATTAAATACACTTGGGAAAATTATGAAAAGTGGTTTTCTGAGTTCCTTGTGATTAGGGGCACTTAGGAAAAATAAAAGTTATTTTTTGGTAAAGTACTTGATTTTTGAGTTTCATTTTTGATTTAAAGTAATTTAAAATAATTAAAAAACCTAAAAATATCAAAATACTTCAAAATGTGCCTAATTGCTCCCTGATCACTTAGGACCCTTTAAAATATTTCCTTTAAAATATTTTTTCTAAAAATATTTTTGCTAATTCTACTAAGTTAAAAATAAGTTGTAAAGGCTTAAAAGTGGGTTTCCCTTTTTTCCCATTAAAATAATTATAATAAATTAATTCAAAAGACCATGAAATTTTGCCTAAGTTTTTCTCTAACCTTTAAAAACCTTTAATCATTTTCTCATAAATAAAAAACTTCATTTTATAAAGTTAAGCAAATCAACTTGAGAATCCTATTTTCTAAATTTAAATAAATTATTAAATTAAATTTTGGAGAGGTCCACATATTTTCCTCTAAACTTTATAGTTACCTCATGGATATGACACTCTAAACCCTCAAAGTCATTCGAGTTGTGTTTATTGAGTTATGAGGTGAAGTGTCCCAAGGGCAAAACAGTAATTTCAGACTTTGGAAACTTAATCAAAATTTAGGATTAACCAAGGGAAAATGAGTAATTTTGATCTTAATAAACATGTTTGGATGATTGAAATACAATGGGATTAAAAGGTAGAAACCCACTCACCACCCTTGCACAACATCAACAAAATCATAATCCTCCTAATTTTTATGACTCGGAAGTCAACTAAGATCAAATGATTCTTAAGCAATGGGCTTAGATTGGGAAGACGATGGTTTACTTGCTTTAAGCCAAAGTTGAGGATGATTTGACCATTTGATAAGAATACATATCACTTGAAATCAAAATTTTATAATAACCTTTTCACCTACTATGATTATTAAAGGCTTAGTAGTAACCTAGGCTCAATGTATAAACTCAATTGATCGGATTTAGAAGATAACATAATTGGTGATTAACATCATTAAAAACTACAAGCCTAACCTTAATTGTGGGCACCATTATCTTGAACAACTTAGAATTTCCTTCAGGGCACCCACTCACATCACTTTTAACAGAAATATCAATTGACTAATCGAGCATCCTATCCTTGGGATAATTAAATTGTTAAGTTTCACTGAGCAATAGTGTAGTCACACTTCAGCATCAGATGATTAATAGAACAATATGATAAGTCCAAAATGAACTCAAAATATTTCAAGAGATCTTCAAACTGATCAATGGTCATGCCTCAGACATTTTGAAATCTCTTGGACATTTTGAACGAGAAATTGGACTTGCTGTATTTTTTTTTTAAATCATCTACTAGGATATTCCAAGATTTAATAAAATTATAGCCTGGGGTTTGGTAGCTAAACCTTCATCTACTCTTGCAATTTAAGTTCCATGCAATAATGCAATATTATATACATGCCTTTATATACATGCCTTGAAAGTACTGACCATCCAGGAGGTGGATCGAGAAGACTCGCCAGGTACGCTTTACAGTTTACAGTACTGTCTTTTCTTGTACTTTCCTCACTGTACTTTTATACTTATAAAACTTGCATATTAAACAATGATGCCACCCTGCATGAAAACCAAAACTGTTAAGATAGTCATGAAACCAAAACCAAAACTAAAATCAATCAAGATAAAATTTACTGCCACAACATACAAAATATAAAACAACTCAAAATTTAATCACAAACATCACAAAACAACAATTACAACAAAATTAAGACGTATCTATTGAATAATCCAGAATCCCTTAGTTCTTCCTTCTTTGGATTCCACAATAAATGCTCTAAATTTGAACCATTCCCCTTTCACTCCTCTTTGTCCGATCTCGTTGAAAAGTCCTATTCTTTGACCTCTTTGAAGATAATATTCCCTGATTTTTATCGATAGTTTTCTTAGGTAACTTTGGTTAACTAAGATGTAGTTTTCTTTGACCTCTTTGAAGAAAATAGGGGAACGTGTCGGCAAAAAAAAATGGTTTTGTAGACTAAACGGATGTCATATATTTCTTAGTTTATTTGATCGAGCCTCATCTTCAAGTCTTGTGTTTATCCTTCGAGATAGATACAGGATTTAAGATATAGTGTTGTTTCATTGAAACTATGAAAAATATAGGGTCAGTTTGATTTCATATATTTTTAAAAACTATATATATATATATATATTGAAGATGGCGATGGGATTTTTATTCCGGCGGCTGGCAGCTTCCAATGAGCAACCAACTCCTCACACTCAAAATAGTGCTGACAGAGAGCTATCAATACAACGATTTATAGAGGCTAGTCCTAACCTTGATCCAAGTGATTAACCGTGGACCTTTATAAATTTTCATTTTAAATTTAATTTTCATGCATATATAGTTTACTTTATAATGCAAGAGAGATTTCATTTGAAACAATTTACAGAGTGGTGTAGTCCACAGGTTAATTAGATCGATCGAGCTAGTACTACTGACAACCTAAGCTTATCATGGGCAATCATCTCACCAAGAGTCGTCAAGTACTATCATTGGTCATTATCCTCACCTTTTGTTAAGGGTAGATACTTTTATAAATTCCCACATTGTATCCCTCATTTTAGCACACATTAGCATTATCGTCATTACCATAGCCACCTAGACCTCAAACTTACACAAGCTTGATGACCCATATGTGGCAAAAACAAATATGCCTAGTTGTTCACAAGGATTTTAATACCTTAGAGAAGACTCGAATCCTTGAGCATTGGGTCAATTACTGTAGGATAAGTAGAGTAGGGCCCTTTTATTAATTTAGGTGAATTATTGGGTCCCAAGGAATAACTGGCCGCGACTTTCTAAATGCTCGGTTTCTTATTTAATTTTTATATCTTCTCTTTTGTCGTAGTTATGAACGCAAGTATACATATCACTCAATTAATACAAGGCTCTTATGTTATTAAGTTACTAATAGTATAAAGACGATTAAATCCAATATCTAATTCACAATGCACATGTTGAAAATATTTAAGTCACTAATAGTATAAAGACGATTAAATATTCAAGTTCATTGAAGTACTAACTAAGCTTTTAAGCAAGTTATATAACACCAAACTAAGTTTTTGTGTTGCAAGTTTCAAATATAGAGAAGACGTCATCTCCCTTACAATGATGTTGTGGTGAGTGAAGGATAAAGGTTAGTAGGATATTGTGTTGTGTCAAATAGGAGCTTTCCTATTCTTTACCCTCTTTTGAGTGTCATAAAGAACATTGTCTAATCCTAGGTTTTTTTCTCCTATATCAATAGCTAGGCTAGGAGGATACTGGCTGTCACTCCAGAGCTCCAACTCCACTTCGCCTAAAGGCTAGTTCTTGCTTTAGTTTACAAATACTAGGAACAAATTGGGGATTTTATCCACTCACTCTAAAATCTCCAATTCTACGCCCAATAAAATATATTTCCCTATTTATTTGCATTCAAACCCCATAAACTTTACCATCCATGAGATTTGAATGTGATCTTCAAATGTGATCTTCATGAGATTTGAATGTGATCTTCACTATTGTTGTAGAATACATAGCTCTTTCAAATCATATAATTCATAACAAATCTTAACAATTCAATTGGCCAGATTAAAATGTAAATAAAGCATTAATTGTAAAACATCACAACATTTTGGCATGAATTCAACACAACCAATCAAAATCATCACATCACCACATCTCATTGCAAGGAGAAAGACAAATTAATCTACTCAAAACTCATGAGGAAGATACAATAAAATAAGGATTTCATATTTAAAAGAAACATCATACAACCATAAGAAGTAAATATAACTTATCTCAAGTTCTTCCTCAAGCAAATCCCTTGAAGTACCTTTGAATTTTCTTCTCTCTTTACAACTCCACACAATTCCTTCTTTAGATGAATAAGGGAGAATAAATCTCTCACTTTCCTTATCATCCTACACTTGTTAGAGAGGAATCCAACATAAACCCTAACTCTCTCACACTCTACAAAAAAGATGAAACACTCTCCCCTACACTCACACCATCGAATTTGGGCACCAGAAGTAGTTTAAAGTCGTTTGGAACGAATTCACAAAGAGATTTCCCAAGCACCCCTTAAAAATCCTTCCAAATACATTGAATTTGGGCATAAGTTGGCTTCGGGGTCGTCGGCACTGGATAGGGCACCGCTGATACCCATTCTGGAGCCGTCGACCCCAATAGGCAGTTTTGGTCACTTTGTCTCTTTTGGCTCCAAATTCATTCCTTTTTTGCTTCCTTTGGCTCCAAACACCTAAAATCATCATACCTGTAAGAAAACATGAAAAGTACCTTCCTTTAAAGTGCAATATCACCAAAAATGAGTAAAAATACATATAAGAAATCCAATATATTTTTGTTGTGTTAATCCCCCAAACTAAACTATTATTTGTCCTCAAGTAATTCTCTTAATACATAAAATTTTGATTCATGATAGAGAACTTACATTTAACGAAAAACATAATTTTTTATTTAAATGAATATAATAGCAAGACTTTCAGAAAGGTTAAGAATAGTTCAGATCAAAATTATAGGTCCAAGATCATCTAGTCATCAAGTCTAGGAGTTCTAGTCTCATATTTATTTCATGAATAACTATAATTTGGCACAATAAGTGCACATTAAAGAATAATATGAAAAAAAAATCTATGAGAACTCTATTATTAAGGATGATAATACTTTAAATATAAGTTCAGAAATGTACTTAAACTCTTTCCTTTAAGTTGATTCTAGTGAAGCCAATTTTTTATTATGTGTCTCCTTGAGCTTCTCCTCAGTTATACTTTATTTTTATTTTCTATATTTGGATTGTTTTTCAATTTCTTTTTTTTATCTTTTTCTTTTCTATTGGGATTGTTTTTCAAACCCTCTTTTGTTTTTCAAGTGAGGATTGTTATATCTAGATAGCCTTTAATAATTTTGAACTTCACTTTCCTCCCCTTAAAGTTGGAAGTTGTGACATTCCTTTATTTTATAAATGTATATTAGCATTTAAATGACTCATCATAGAGTCTCACTTCTAATCCCTTCATGTAAACCCTATAGACTCTTAATATTTCAAAAATACAGTTTTCCTTTTCTTTAAATAATCAACTATAGTCTAATCCTCTTTTACTAAATATCTTGGCCTATAAAGTTAATCTTCATTATTAGAAATTTTTCACTCAAGCCTTCTAAGATATTTAAATAAAATAAACAATTTAGTTATCTAAAGTTAAGTTCTAACATCATAAACCATGTTAAAATTAATTTTGAAATAAAAATATTTTTAACGAGGTCAAATAAAAGTTATTATTTTTATCTCCCCCAAACTTAACACAATAGTAGAGGTAAAAATTACAAAAGAAATCTAACCTTTTGTAGCGGGCTTTCGATCATTCTGAAGCTGTGCAGATATTCATCACAAATTTGAACTAGCAGGCCTGAAATAGTTAGAATCTCATATTAAAGATTTGCAGAGTAAAGAAATAACTTAGAACATAAAATTTAAACATCTACTGCACATATATAACTACTTCAATTTTAAACTAAAGAAACAAACTAACACACATCCATTAATTACAACATTAATTACAACCATTACAACCAAATCACAGTTTTAGTACAGTTCAACCATAAGAGAAAATAGAATATAAATACATATGATCACTGATCCAACATGAACTACCGCAAACACAACAAAATAACAGAGCCACAACAAACTACTACTCATCACAAAACACTACCACTCATCATAACCTCCGACATGCTCTGGGTCGTCAGTTTTCTAGTACGGAGTATAGCGGGGACAAGTAGGAATAATCACAACAGAGTCTCCCCTCATGAATCTAACTTGAGCATCATGAAAAGATATATCGTACTCGACCTCCACCTCCTGGTGTACTCATCATTGGCCGCATTCCTTGCTTCTGTTCCAGTGATCCAATTGTGTAACCTCTCGATGTTACCTTATTTAATCATCAACTATTTCATAACATCAAAAAGAATATATGTTTTGGAAGTAGAAGGAATATCATGGCTAGCAGAAGGGGCGCCACTCTTACTCCGTGATCCCCATCCCACATGAGCTTCGTAAGTCTTAATGTTGGCTTTGCTAATAGGCTTCAAATGATGGATCCATTCGTCACTGTGATCAAACTCAACTCCTGATAGTACATATAATGTGTGAATCAGGGCAGGATGTCCTAATCCTCCTATAGTCTCTCCCTTCGCAATTGTCTGAATACTCATATAAATTTTTCCTCAATGTTAATTATCCTTGAATTTTAAATACAAAAATTCAAAATGGCTCTATCTCGAGTAACTTCACTATGCTGATAAGTAGGCAGTAGTTTTGCAGAAATAAAGTAATGTTAGGCCTTAGATGCAACATTCAACATAGAAGCAGAAAGATTTATCCTTTGCCTTTGCTTAATTTTCCACTCTCCTTTCCCATCAGTAAGAAAGGCAATAACTTCATTCAAGTTAGAATCCATAGTACCAAATGATGTATACTCACAAAAACTAGGATTCCTCAATTGATAAAATTCATTAATCCGGTTCGGGGTAAATTCAATCATTTTCCCTTGAACATACACATGATCTCCCGTATTCCACAACAGATTTGTATAAAATTCCCGGATTATCCCTAAGATTGAATCTGCAATAAAATAACAAAATATTTCCCACTTTTGATATGCTATCAACTTCTCCACAACTCTGCCCAAATTTTTAAATGCTCGATCTTGTATACACTTTTTATTGCTTAAGTGCAAATTGAATTGATACTGGGCTTTAATATTAACAAACTTTCCTTCATCATAATCCAACTTCCCCTTCCCCTTACTCATCCTTGGAGCCATATGAAAATACAAATTTGAAAAACAAATTTGAAAATAACTTCAAATAAACTTCAAAATAAACTTCTAAGAAACTCTAAAGACAAATTTAACAAGTAAAAACTCCTACACCATAGAAAATATCCAAATATTCACAAAAAACTCTAAATTTTGGATTATGCAAATGCTGGAAATTCTTATGGTGAAAATTGAAAAAAAATTTAGTTTAGAGTGGAGCTCTTACCAAAAGAAGATGAAATCCACACTTTTTAAGCCTTGAAAATGCTCCAAATGGCAATGTAAGAAAGCCCTAGTATGAGTTTTCAACCCTAGCTAAAGGTTGAAGACGATAAAAGGGTAAAAATGGTGGCTCCCCAAGTAAAATTCACGATTTTAAGGCAAAACTATGCTTTTCAGCTTTTGGACGCTGTCAGCGCTGGTTTGGTGATGTGCCCCTAGTGCGTCTTATTTTTCTGCGTGTTTTATGTCATTTCAATTCCCCTGAGACAGTGCTAAAAAATTGACCGGACCCTTAATTACGTAGTAATTTAGTTTTCAAAAGACGACAAAAAAGTTGACCCAATTTATATTTAGCAGCTAATATACAAAATTGAAATACTATGAAATATAGAAAATAGTTCACACACAATGGGTTCTACACAAGTGCATGTATCACTTCAAGTAATATATGACTTTCTGATTAAGCCCCGAATATCGATCACACGAAGAAGCGAGGAAAGATGTCCTTAGTCAAACTCCAGTCTACTACTATTAGTAGTTAGTTTGGAATGTCGATTAAAATGGTATTTTATCGAGCAAATACTCCTAAATGTTAATGTTAAATGTAAGGATAGTAACTATTCCTAAATGTAAATATTAATTCTAAAGATAACCCCTTTTTGATGAATTAGCTTGGAGAAATTTAAGATTTTAAAAACTACTATTCTTATGTAGCGAATTAGATAATGCAAAGAAATAAGTTACATTAAATATTGTATGTGCCAAATAGGAGCAATTTTAATTCTCTACCCTAATTCAGTGTTATAGAAAATCATTGGCTAATCTTAGGTTTAATCCCTAAATCCGTGGCTAGGCTAGGAGTATTCTGGCTCCCACTCTCACAAAGTCTCCCGCTGATCCATGCAATGCTAGAACATTCCCTTACAAATTATCTTAAAATTTCTCACCATTCTCTCCAAAAAGGTGGAAATCTATATGTCAACTCCTATTCTAAAATCTCTAAACATTCTCCACATTTTTCCACTCATACACGCCACTTTTTCTGGCATAAAAGCACTCTACTATAGTATAGGGACACATTTCCCAGAAGATGCCTCAAGCAACCTTCCAAAAAGCGTCCAAATACATTGAATCTTTTAGAAATTTGCCCAAGATTACGTCTAGGGATGAATTTCCCGACTGTATATATACAATAGTATAACAATGAATTTAATTATAATTTTTACTTATATTTTCTTATTTTACAATCGTGCTAAAAACTAGATCCTGTAGAAAATAAGAATTTAACTTTTCAATCTATATATATATTGGGATACTATGCAAGTATGCGTATCGTTATCAAGTAATATAAGACTTTTTGATTAAGACCAAAATATCGAACCCACAGGAAGAATACGCAATATGTACTTTTGAACAACTTTCTATTCTAAAAATACAATTACTTAAACTACAAATATTTTCACAGTATTAAAATTCAAATCTTTTTGGTTTTTTTGATATATTGACAGAATAGTGGCAATTTAAAAAGATAACTTGAGTTTATGTAAAAGAAAAGTACTAAATTTGAAAAATATCTTTCTCCTTATAATGAATCAGTAATAAATCAGTGAATTTTATTGTGGAAGTATGCAAAGTGTGTTGTGCCAAATAGGAGCAATTATATTCTTTGCCC
Organism: Phalaenopsis equestris; assembly: GCF_001263595.1. NCBI lineage: Eukaryota > Viridiplantae > Streptophyta > Magnoliopsida > Asparagales > Orchidaceae > Phalaenopsis > Phalaenopsis equestris. Next base: position 201,849 of record NW_018253370.1, read on the forward strand.
TTACTAGAGATACTATAAAGAACATTAGCTAATTTAAAGTTTGAATAGTTCTGAAGACCGGCTAGGCAGGGAATATACCATCTCTCACTCTAGATTTCCCTCAATTTCCTCCACCTGGGGGCTAACAACTCATATCAAAACCTAAAACAATAAATCAAGTTGGGGGCTTTAACCTGTCACTTTAAAGTCCTCTAACTCTACACCCTTCTATGATCATTTTCCTATTTATTTGCACTAAATCATATGAATTACATTCTCATTCATACAACCTCATGTGACTCTTTTTAAGTGTTGATTAAGACAATACCAGCCCAGTTCTTACATGTTCTCACAACAAATTTTAACATCTGGATTGGCCAAATCAAGAAGTAAATGAAGTTCATGGATTCAAATCATCACAGCTTTTTCCAACATTAAAGATTTATACTCTCCACAAATTCCATCCAAACTTTAAGTACTTATCATTTTAAGGAGAAAGATAAAGAAAACTACTCAGAATTCATGGAGAAAGTAAAACCACACTTTAATATAAAAATAGAAATTATTGTCAAACCAACAAGAAGTCTCGATTAAAACTAAAAGCAGTTTAAAACAAAAGATAAAAATTTATCTCAAATCCTCCACCAAACTCTTGAAGTTCCTTTGAATCTCTTCTCTTTTACAAAACTTTAAACACTAAAAATAAAACTAAAAAACAAAAGGAAAAAGTAAATTTTGTGGTGCCTGAATCTCTCCACAAGATTCTCTACGATCTTCTTTTCAGGACTCCAGCACTCTCTCCCTCTTCAAGCACCTACTTCAAATGTAAGAACTTCCTTCTTTTATAACTTCCTTCTTTTATAAATCCTCAATTTCCTTCTTTTATAAATCTCCAAAAAGTGCCTTGGGAACTCTTCAAAATGTGTCTAAATTCGATGAATCTTCCAAAGGATGCCTCCTTTCACAAGTCTTTTAATAATATTTTTGTTCTTAGTGGTCATAACCACCCTCTTAAGCCAATAGGTGCCTCAAATACCACTTCAAAATTCAGCCAACTATAGAAAACTGTCAAATAACTGCCTCTGGCACATAAGCATGGGGCCTTTGGTGCTTAGGCGTGACCTTCTCTGTTTAACCGGCGCCGGATCTCGCGCTTAGGCGCCAAAATACTTTAGCACAATTTTCACCTCTTTGCTCCAAATTTGATCCTTTTTCACTCCTTTTAGCATTTTGCACCTTTTTACTTGTAGCTGAAAGAAAAACACAAAAATACCTTCTATTAAAGCGCAATATCTCAAAAATAGGTATAAAAATGTATCTAAAAATACTATATATTTTAGGTGTATCAAAATCCTCCAAACTTAAAGTTTTACTTGTCCTCAAGTGAAACTTCAATCTTTATAAACTAAATAAGTATGATATGTATATAAGATTCTTTAAGAGTCACTAAAATTTATATTTAGAAAGATAGTAGCCCAATTTAGAAAAAAGAAGTAGTAAATGAGACCAACTTAAAGTTTAGAAATTTTTAATGTTAAAAAAGATTAAAATATTAGTTTCTATCTAATTCTGAAATACTGTAGATTCTCCAAATTTAGAATTTAGTCCTTTTATTATCTCCACTTAAAAATTTTTATTAAGAATAATTTTACTTACTATATTATATCCATATGCTTAAGAGTTTTCAAGTTTTATACTTTAAAAAGATCAAATGTGAAACCAATTTTTGATTAGGCACTAATCCTAAAGCTTCTCTTCCCTTACATTTTTTTTTCTTTCTATTCTTTTTCTTTCTTTATTTTTTTTTCTTTTTCAGGCAATGATTACTATATCAGGATAAACCTTTAATGGTTTTGAATTCCACTTCTCCTTTCCTAAAGCAAAGTCCTGATATAAATGTACTTATAAATATAATAATAGCTTTGAAAATTATTTTTAATAAAAGAAATTTAAGTATTAAAAATAAAAGTCTAAATTTTTAAAATTTTCAAAAATCCAATTTCTCTTACTAAAGATAGTTACACTATATTTAACATTTTCTACACTAAAAACTTTTAACTGAAAATTTTTCTTCATTACTTAAAATTTTAACTAAATTCTCTTACTCATTTCTAAAATCAAATTTTACTTCTCTAATATAACTTCATATACATGATCATTTTTCTTTTCAAATCAAATTCACTTGTAACACATTTGAGAATAAATAAAATTAAAGTTTTGAAAATATTTTTCATCCCCCCAAACTTAAATTCTTAAGAGATTAAACAATTTAACAGTAGATATATATAAGCAAAAATGAAAATTGAAAGATCATGCTTACAGGAATTTTTATATACTAAGTATACAAGTATAAAACTAAAAGCAGGAGTAAAATAAATTTAACTTTCTATCATTTTCATTTCAATTTAACATATAGAGATTCAGTAGACTTCTAAGTAGTGGGTGCAAACATAAATGCAAGCTAACACCCTAACTTTGACTTCACATTCTCAACATACAAACAAACACATTAACAAGATAAAAGAAACATGCAGAGCGATAGTTTTTTTTTTAAGTTTAAAATTTAAAACTGAAGTTAGCAAAATTTTCAACTTTTTGCAAGACATAGAATTAAGTTCAATCCTTAACTAACTAACACTGTACTAAACACACAAAAACAATTACTACCCTAGAATTTTAAAACAAAGTACTAACGAAGCACAAAATCACAATATAATTAAAAATAAAAATCTCACAAATTTCAATGTCTAAACAAGTACACAAACATACATGTTTCAAGTTCAAAACATAAAAACACATCACATAGTTCAGATCAACACTCAGATGCAAATGTAGCAAGCCTAGACTACATAGTTCATATCATATTACAATCATAAGAAAAAAATCTCTCAGTTCTACTCCTCATCCTCTAAAGCACCGCTATCCCAAACTTTTGTAGACTCATAATCAGCGTATCTAGGATATAGAGAAAATTGCACTCCTTGGTTTATGAGGCTCTCTAAAGATGAGTAAAATTTCTCTTCATAATCATTTTTTCTCTTATTATACCTATCAGTATGATCTGCAAAATGCTCTAAATTTTGTACCCTATCAGCGGTATAGTTAATAATATACATCATCCTCTGTAATAATTGATTTTGAGTCTTAGTAGACTCACCTCTAGAAGTAGAAGCATGTGAGGTAGATGGTATAGATGTAGAAGCAGCAGAGGTAGAAGCATCAGATGTATCTATTCCATAACTTTTAGAAAATCCTCCTCTCCAGCCAAAAATAGAATGTTCAAAATAAGTCTTCACATTCACCCTTGTGATGGGCTTTAAAGGCAACAATACTTCCTCCCAGCTATCATATTTCACTCCAGCCTGCTCACATAAAGAAAAGATCAAGGAAGAAAATCCCAGACTTGCAGTAGTAATGGGAGTGGCAGAACAGATGATAGTGTGATATATAAAAGCTCCAATGTTGATGAGCTATCCTTCCTGGATACAATAATTTAACATTTCTCTCTCTAGTAACATCAGTGAGATGATTTTTTGGTAGCAGACGAGCAGAAATAAAATAGTGCCATGCCTTCGAAGGTGCACTTAACTTGACATGGGAAAGTTGACTCTCCTTTCATTAGTGATCTTCCAGTGTCCTCTTCCATCAGTCAAATAAGAAATAATCTCTTCTAGCTCCATCTCAGTCGGACTATAATTTGCATGAAAACATAAAGTATCTAGTGGCAAATGGTAGAACAAATTGATTACCTCAGGTGAAAAAGTTACAAACTTTCCTTGAACCATAACTCTATCATCTTCAAGTTCAAGGAGGTTTGCATAGAACTACCTAAAAATAGAAATAATTGTAATAGTAGAAAAATAATAGAATCATTCCCACAGTCGGCGAACAATCACATGTTCGACAGATCTACCTAAATTCTTAAAACAATGCTCCTGGATAAGCTTTCGTGATAACAACGCATCATTGTACATATCTTGAGAATTCAAACTAACAAAGTTGCTCGAATCAAAAGGGCTCTTTCCCTTACTCCTCTTCATTCTTGGCGTCTTTCTACAATTTTATAAAATTCTAAAAATAACTTCAAAAATCAAGTCTAAACTACTAAACTAAACTTCCAAAAGCTTAAACTACACATCATATGCAATTTCGATAGATTTTTCCTCATTTTTCACCATGAATAGTGAATTTTCAAATTTCTCCAAATGTACTCAAAATACGTGGTGAAAATCCAAAATTTTTGCATAGAAGTAAAGCTCTTACCTTAAGAAATCCAAATCTAGCAAATTTTTCTTGATTCCACCAAGAAATCTCCACTTAATGGCTTGCCCTAGCCGTCCAAAATTGCAATTTCGAGAGGTTGATGGTGACGGGAGGGTAAAAATGGAGATTTTTGGCTCATATTTTCACTTTTAACCGTTCACAAACCAGTTTTCGTGAACCGGTTCTTAAGCGTAAATAAGTGCGCTTAGGCGCCTACATCTTGGGTTAGCTCGCGCTTAAGCACGATATGTGGCGCTTAGGTGCCAGTGCACGATTTTTGAGATTTTTAAATTTAAGTAAAATGCACTATGTGCCTAAGTATACCACCCCTAAATGGTCTTATAACGCATAAATGATTATTTTCATCTCTTATAACTCTCCTCTCTCTCAAAATTCTCTATATAACTCAATTCAATTTGAGGCTAAAAATAACATAAATTTTAACACAAACAAACAGATATATTCATTAACAAATAATAACAAGTACATATAACACTTAATTCTCACTCCAAATATTCTCGGATGAGAAAATTTTCTAAATACAAACACCTAACAAATATACATAATTAAAATCATAAAAAGTCATAAACGCTAAAAACAAACGCTAACATATAAACAAAACAACTCCAAACAAACAAAACTCAAACATAGAAATTAATTCCGCTCTTCATTTGTTGGGGCCAACTTCAATCGTTCATTAGTCTCTGCTGGGACATTTAGAATATAAAGTTAATAAAATGGACGGTGGTGACATGCTCTGATACTATCTTTTTCAATCCATTTTTGCTTAAGAAACATCTCCTTATCTGCTTCCTCTATATAACTAGTATGACTAAATTGCATTTTCAGTTGCCATCCAATATGCTCAAGATGTGCATGAATCTCAATTACATTGGTCTCAAGTAAAGCCATGGTTGTCTCAGTTTTGTTGATCTTTTCCGATATTCCTTCGATACTAACGGCTATGAAACCGTTATACATCTCTTGTGCACTTTGACTCATAAATCTCTTCATCATGGTGTCTTCCTTCTTCTTTAAATCCATCTCCCATGAAGACATTTTCTCTAAATCTCTCTTTCTCTTAGACTTTTAGGGCTGAAAATGACCTGGGGCGAAATTCCATCACTAAACCCTTCTATTTATAGGCCTAAATCCATTTAGTAACTCTTAGGTGCGTCGAATAACTCCTAGACACGTCTTGGAACTGCCTTGGCACAGTTTTACAAACCAATTGGCAGTTAAACCTTCTAGAACCTTAATTGTTTTTTTCACTGAACATGTTTCACATGTGTTTTTAAGTGCCACGCTTAAGTGCCAGTGCACATTTTTGCACCAGTCACTTATCGTCCAAATTCTTATTTTAGCATGTCTAGATCACTAAATAAGGTCTTAAAATTTATACTAACGCATAATAGCTCAAAAATACTACCCTAATTTTTCTT
>NW_018253371.1:0-249 GCF_001263595.1 Phalaenopsis equestris
AGAGGTGAGCCTGATGTTACTTTTCCTGAGTGTCCTCAGGTATACTCAATATCATCCCGATCCACCTACTGATCAAGGCGATGAAGATATAGCTTGGGATTTTGATATTGAATGAATTGATGTACTTATATTTATACTTTTATTTCTATAAGTTTGTTTGTATTAGAAATGGATGTTTGTGTATTTGGACTTTCATTTTTATTTCGTTGTACTGGGTTAATTTTAATTTTTGTTATAAAGTTAGTGTTA
>NW_018253372.1:0-1298 GCF_001263595.1 Phalaenopsis equestris
TTTATATGGCCTGAAAAGTCTATGACCAGATAAATTTTTTTTAATCAATATCAAAACTAAATGAAAATTCTTATTATCGCATATTATATCCGTCCTTTTCTACATATATACTAACAAGATAAAATATATGCTAATTGAACTATGTTTTGTTCTGGTTCATAAACAATTCCAGCTCACTAATGTCTCCCTGTTTATTTCAGAAGGAGATGTCAGGATCGCGGCTGATCTTTGCCTTCAAAGACGGTTTAAACCTCGCTTTAAACGAAGAAGAAGTACCGCAAGGCGGAATAATCAACTTCGATATGAAATTTGATGATATCAACGTAGAATACGAAAATCCACTAATGGATGCTGTTGGAGAACAAGAAAAAGAGGGATTGCCCTCATTGCTCAAATTCAGCACCAGGATTCTCTCCTCCTCAAAAAGGAAAGAAATTACTGAAGAACAAGATCCAATGGAAGGGCCAAGCCGCCGTTTTGCTTCCAAGATGGCTACTTTGGCAGGAAATTTGATAGTTGCCGACAATCAGAAAATACCTTTTGCCTCATTGCGTAGGACTCAGCGAAGAAATGCTGATCGGAGAAAACAAAGAGCTCTTGCCAAAGCACAGAAAGAAAAAGCAAAGTTATTTGCGATCCCAGAAAGATACATGTATAATGTCGACATGAGGGAGTCTTCTGACAGTCTTTCATTGACAGAGGATGAAGTACAATCAGTACCGCGTCTGGAACCATCACCAGCATGGATTCACTCCAATTCCAGTTCGGTTTGTTCCACTTGCCATTCTGCAACACTTGAACAAGGACATTCTACAGGAGCCTTTCTAGAATGCCCAGGTTGCAATGTCTTACATCTGCGACAATATGGTAATTATGATGATCAACATCATCCATGGGACATTTTTCATGCGCCAACTCAAATTGAGGCGTATAATCCGGTGGAAATAATATCACCATAATATTACCACCATTAACATGGCAAAAATCATTAATAATCGGCTAAATGATGAAGCCCATTATCCAGCATATCTAAGTAGAGTCGAGCTTGCAAAAATATATAAAGTTAAATGCAATGTTTTCGAACATTTTGAAATAGTCGATGGAGACTATGTTAATATTCTGGAGGGATTGGAATTATATACAAAGGTCTTTTCTCTTACAGAGCAACAAGAAGTACTCGATTGTGTGTTCAACCTCCGAATCAGAGGCAAAGCATGATTGCTATCCGGAAGAACATATTCTGAACCTAAAAAATGGATGAGAGGCAAGGGTCGCATTACAATACAATACGGCTGGTG
>NW_018253372.1:1380-1642 GCF_001263595.1 Phalaenopsis equestris
ATGATCACACGGATGGTCCAATGGGGCATAATTCCAGCAGATTGCATCCCCAATAGTTGCATAATTAATATCTATGAAGAAGGAGATTGTATCCCTCCGCATATTGACCATCACGATTTTGTTCGTCCATTCTGTACGGTCTCCCTCATATCGGAGAGCAGTATGCTGTTCGGTACAAATATAGAGATAATCATTCCAAGTGAATTTCGGGGATCTGTTGAAATTTTTTTACTAAGAGGGTCCGTTCTAATTCTGAAAGGAA
>NW_018253373.1:0-930 GCF_001263595.1 Phalaenopsis equestris
CTTCAAGCTCATTCAATTGCAGTAATCTTTTCTCATGACATCTTTCAATTTGAAATTGAATTCTTTAATAGGCCAATAAGCTTTTTGCTCCAATTCTACTGGTAAGTGACAAGTTTTTCCATAAATTAATCTAAATGAGGACATTGTGTTTTATAAGTTGTTTTGTACGCCCACAATGCAGTATGTAATCTAGCTGACCCATCTATTTTATTAGGATTCACACTTTTTTCTAAAATTCTTTTAATTTCAAAACTAGATACTTTTGCCTAACCACTAGTCTGGGGATGATAAGCAGTTGCAATTTTATGCATTATATTATTGTTGCCCACAAGTCTTCCAATTGTTTCATTTCTAAAATGAGATCCTCAATTGGTAATGATTACTCTTGACATTCCATATCTTGTAAAAATATTTTTAATTATAAATTTTGTAACACTCCGATTATCAAATCGAGTTAAAGCGATTGCTTCTTTCCATTTTGAAACATAATCCGCTGCAATCAATATATAATCATTTCCCTAGGCCAAACTCAAGCTTTGATTACTTGGACTTGGACCTACATTGAACCCATGCAATAAAGATGGCCTAACTACCCCAAAGTCATTAAATTAACTCCACCTCAGCCATTGGTTAAACCACTGAGCCAAAACCCATCTAACCCAAGCTAGATAAGCCATGGACTAAAAGTCCCCCAAATTAAGGGATCTTATTTCCAAAAATACACATGCTTAAGATACCCTTACCAAAACTAAACCCCATTGCATTAAATTGCTTTGACAGATTCCTTGGTTGCCCTGAGTACCTAGCCACCTCCCCCTCCCATGGCCGGCCAGCTTAATCACCGAAGAAGCTCAAAATCGAGAGCCACCCCCATGGAACTTCACCTAAATCAAACCTAGAGGCCAACTCAGCCAAATTAAGTTCTAGTGC
>NW_018253373.1:1616-19575 GCF_001263595.1 Phalaenopsis equestris
GGGGAAATTTCTTCTTGGCCACCCTAAGATGGGCTTAGTTAGAAACTACTTTGAATATCTGAAATTTAATGGTGATTGGCAAATTGGAATTCTTGATGGTAGACACCTACTTATACAACTCTCTGGAGAGGAAGACTATGCTAGACTCTTTGCAAAACAAGCTATCCAAATTGGAGGTACCACAATGAAAATTCTGAAATGGGATCCTGATTTTGACCCTAATAAGGAAACTCCAATAGTTCCTCTATCGTTTAAACTATCTGGCCTCCCAATCCAATATTTCAATCTCAATGCGTTATTCAATATGGCATGTGCTATAGGGAGACCTATGAAAGTGGATGCTCCTACTTGTAATAAGGCCAGACCTGCCCTAACTAGAATCCTCATTGAGAGAGATGTTACTCTCCCTGAAATCAATAGAATTTGGATTGGTAATGATAGGGAGGGTTTCTAGCAAATAGTGAAGCTAGAACAGAAGTCATACTATTATCATCACTGCATGATGTTTGGACACACCAAGGATAGATGCTTTAGGCTTCACCCTCCCCCAAAGAAGATAGTGACAAATCAGGGAAGGCACACCCAGCCTATTTCCCTAGAAGGCTTATTTGGTGTAGACCCCCCTCAGTGAAGCTAGAACAGAAGTCATACTATTGTCATCACTGCATGATGTTTGGACACACCAAGTATAGATGCATTAGGCTTCACCCTCCCCCAAAGAAGATAGTGACAAATCAGGGAAGGCACACCCAGCCTATTTCCCTAGAAGGCTTATTTGGTGTAGACCCCCCTCCAACTGGGAATTTGGATGATATGCAGGAAACACCTAAAAGCTCTACTACTCCTCTTGTCTCCGTAGCCCCCCAGATACTTCCCCCAGACTTTTCCGGGAGGAGGTAAATCAAATAAATATTCAAACACCCCTGTCTCTTTAGATGAGGTGGAGGTGGTGCAACTAAAAGAGAACAACCAACAAACTACTATGAGAATAGAAGCACCTCATATTAAGGATATAGCAGAGATGAAGCACCTCTTTGAAGAGGAATGGAAAGCACAAAAATCCAAAAAGAAGAAGAAGGTTCAGTCTGAAGTACAGAAATTAAGGGAGGGTAAATGGGGGGACATCATCCTTCTAGAGGAAGGACCAGATCAAGATCTCAGCCTTCCCCCCACAATCATAATCCCCCCAATGATTAATATGCTTTGTTGGAATATCAGAGGCATTGCCCACCCTCAGTATTTAAAAAGACCGATCTATCTCAATAAAAAACACAAATTGTTGTGCTTTCCTATACATGAACCTTTGGTTCAACATAATTCTCAGAGAATTCTCCAAAAATTCCCTGGTTTCTCACATTATGCTAGCAAAAATAATAAAATTTGGTTTATTTGTAGGAAATAAATTCATTGGAACATTATTATAGACCATCATCAGTTCATACATCTCTCCCCTCAGTATTTAAAAAGACTGATCTATCCCAATAAAAAACACAAATTGTTGTGCTTTCCTATACTTGAACCTTTGGTTCAACATAATTCTCAGAGAATTCTCCAAAAATTCCCTGGTTTCTCACATTATGCTAGCCAAAATAATAAAATTTGGTTTATTTGTAGGAAAGAAATTCATTGGAGCATTATTATAGACCATCATCAGTTCATACATCTCTCCCTGCTGGTACAAGGACATTTGGAGTATGCCACTTTTGTTTATGCTGGCAGTCTGAAAGCTGATAGACAGGAATTATGGGAAGGCTTACATCTCATCAGCCAAAATATGAACTCCCCTTAGATAGTGGGAGGAGATTTTAGTTGCATCTCTGATGCAGCTGAGAAGTCTGGAGGGAGACCTCCCAATTTGCCTAAAAAGACTTATTTCAGTGATCAAATACAGCAAGCTGGTTTGTTTGATTTGGGGTACCAGGGCCCTAAGTTCACTTGGAAGAGGGGTACTATATGGGAAAGACTAGACAGAATGTTAGTTAATGACCTCTGGCTGAAACACTATCTCCTTACTTTTGTTACCCACATAGCCCTCACTTGTTCTGACCACAGACCTCTCCTCATCTCCATAACATCCCCAGTTACCACTTCACCCCACCCTTCTTTTAGATACCTAAACATGTGGTCTACCCACCCCCTTTTCCATAACTGTGTTGCATCTAACTAGTTGGGTATTGAACACCCTGACCCTTTTGTAAAGCTTAGCCTTCTGCATCAGAAAACCAGCAAAGCCTTGAGGAGATGGGGTTGAGAAACATTTGGCCCTTTTCCATAATTATGTTGCCTCTAACTAGTTGGGTTTTGAACACCCTTACCCTTTTGTAAAGCTTAGCCTTCTACATCAGAAAACCAGCAAAGCCTTGAGGAGATGGGGTTGAGAAACATTTGGTAATGTGTTTTCCAATGTGCTATCTAGTAAAAAAGATGTTGAGAGACTTGAGGTTGCTGCTCAAAATAACCTTGCCACTGAAACGGATCTGCTGACTGTCCAGTCTAATCTGATTAAAGCAATTGCTATTTAGGATCTGATACTCAAACAAAAAGCTTCTATAAGTGGTTTCTTTGAACGGGACAGAAACACCAAGTTTTACCATGCTTACATAAGTTATAAGAGGAAATGTAATACCATACATGCCATAATCTCCAAGGATGGAAGGTGGTTGAATGATAATGATCTTATTGCAAAGGATGCTGTTAATTTCTACAGCTCTCTTCTGAACTCTTCTGCTGATCTTAATACTGAATATGAAGATTACTTTTCTGAAGAATCCAATTACACTTGTCAACTTAACCTCACTGAACCCCTTTTTGTTGAGGAAATTTGGGAAGCTTTAAGCAGTATTGACAGCTCTAAGGCAGCGGGCCCTGATGATTTAACAGCTGACTTCTACCAAAAAACCTGGTACATCATTAAGGGGGAGGTGGTGGAGGCAATTGTGAGCTTCTTTAAAGGAGTCAACCTCCCCAACTATTTCAGTAGCACTTCCATTGTGCTAATCCCTAAAGGGGAATTACAAAAAACTTGGGATCACTACAGGCCTATAAGCCTGACTTCTGTCATCAACAAACTCATCAGCAAAATCATTGTGAGAAGGCTGCAACCTCACTTGGACAAAATCATATGCCCTAACCAAACTGCCTTTATTAAATATAGATCTATTAATGATAATGTGCTGTTGGCACAGGAAGTCACTTTGGATCTTGATAAAATCAGCAGAGGAGGAAACCTCATATACAAATTAGACATTAAGAAGGCCTATGATACCATTGACTGGAACTTTATCTTGGGTATCCTCACAGCTAGAGGATTTTAGCCTGAATTCAGAAATCTTATTCAAAGATGGCTTACCAATAATAACCACGCCATCCTTATCAATGGCCAACTCCATGGGGCTTTCACTGCTTCTAGAGGACTAAAGCAAGGTGATCCACTTTCTCCCACTATCTTTATTATTGCCATGGATAACTTTTCTAGAATGCTTGACAGGAACATTCTCAACAATCAATATTCCAGATTTCATCATAGATCCAATTTAGCTATCTCACATCTCATGTATGCTGATGACATAATGATATTCTCCAATGTTCATAAGCTAGCTGTGAAGAAGGTTTAAAAATGCATACAACATTTTCAGAAACAATCTGGAATGGAATTCTGTTTCACTAAGTGCCAACTTATATTTAACAAGAGGACTTCTCCAAATACCAAGCACTGGATATCAAATTACACTGGCTTCTCTACTGTTAGGGAACATGTAAGGTAGCTGGGAGTTCAACTCATTAGGGGAAGATCAAAGTTGACCCAATTTGATGAGATCCTACAGAAAATTTAGAGAACTCTATCTGGTTGGTCTCATTCCTTCTTGTCTAATGGGGGAAGGATCACTCTTCTGAAAAGTATCCTGACAACCTTTCCCTCTTATATCCTTCAAACCAACTACCTCAAGAAAAGCACCCAAATCCAGTTGGAGAGAGTTTTTAACAGATTTTTATGGGCTGGTCAAAGAAAGTAGTTACACTGGGCTTTTTGGCAGAAGGCTACCAAACCCATTTCAGCTGGTGGGCTGGGGTTCAAGGTGCTCCAACAAGTTGTGAATATTAATTTCTGCAAGATGTGGATTCAATTCAGAGCACAAACTTCCTTGTGGGAAAAATTCATGTATGGTAAGTATTGCAAGGGCAAACACCCCTCCCTTATCACTAAAAAGCTGGGAGACTCCAAAAGCTGAAAATCAGAGAGAAAGCTGAAGACATGTACACATGGGATTTGGGGAATGGCAAAGTGAACTTTTGGTTTGACGACTGGTGCCCTAAGGACTGGATTGGGCCCCCCCCCTCCAGACTTTAACCCTCAACCTCTAGTCTGTGACCTCTGGGATGGGGACTCCTGGGATGTTCCTAAGCTCCAATCCTTTCTACAGAAGCCTCACCTATCTCTAGTCACTAGAACTGTGTTTGGTAAAGGCAGAAAAGATAGGATCATATGGCACGGCTACACTAACCAAAGCCTGACCAAAGCTATATATGCAAAGTTAAATCATTGGGAGAAAGTTAACTGGGATGAGGCCATTTGGAACAGATTTCTATCCCCTTTCATATCCATCTTTTGTTGGAGATTCTTCAACAACCTCTTGCCAACTGATGATATTCTTAAACTCAAAGGCTTGAGAGGACCCTCTAGATGCTATCTTTGTTTGAAATCTGAGGAGAACATTAACAACCTGTTTTTCAAATGTGAGTTTGCTCAAGATGTGTGGAAAGAACTCCTTACTATAATTAAAGTTGAGAACTTGGATAAGGACTGGTCTAGTCTTAAAGCTGGTTGGCATAGCTGGAGAAGTAATCAGGGGGAGTCAATCCCCTTCATTGTGGCTTGGTTCTTGTGGATGGGTAGGAACAACAACAAACATGATGATAAGAGTATCCAAAACAACAAGGTAACCAGAAACTGTTGTTGCCTTTCTAAACAAAATTTCTCAGCTTAAGAACTGCCCTAACTTAAATATGGCCCAGATCAGTAACACTATCAATCATAGCATATATGAGACTATCACTTGGAACCCTCCTAATACTCTAAGCATGAAAATAGACACTAATGGCAGCTTCTCTAAATGGGGTGCAGGGGAGGGAGGGGTTTTTTGAAACTCCACCAGTAATTGTCTACTTTTCTTCCATGCTCCCACTGTGGCAATTGATACCCTTGAAGTTGAGCTTATTGCTATCTACTGGGCCCTTACTTTTGCAAAAAAGGCATCCTGGCAGAAAGTCTGGATTGAGGTTGACTCTTTACAACTTCTCTCTTTGCTGAGCTCTGATAAGCCATCCTCATGGCACCATATGCATTGGAGAAAAAAAAATTGGTAATCTCTACAAAATTCTCACAATCCATATGTCCTTCTTCTACAGAGAGGGTAACCAACCAGCCAACTGGCTTGCCATACAAGGAACCTTTGCAAACTCTATTTCTGTTGATACAACACCTCCTAACCCCCTTGCCCTCCTACTTCACGATGACAAGCTGAAGATCCCCAACCTCAGAGAAAAATTCTCACAATCCATATGTCCTTCTACAGAGAGGGTAACCAACCAGCCAACTGGCTTGCCATACAAGGAACCTTTGCAAACTCTATTTCTGTTGATACAACACCTCCTAACCCCCTTGCCCTCCTACTTCACGATGACAAGCTGAAGATCCCCAACCTCAGAGTCAAACTAAGGCCTCTTAAATAGATTTAGTGCTTTTTTTGCTTGCTACTTTTGTTTTTTTCTTTCATTTGTAACTTTTTTGGAAACTTTTGAGGATTGGGCTCCCTCCCTTTGTTTGGGAACCCCTCCTTTAGTAACCATGCAACACTTTTGATATTCAACATGTACTGAGCCGTATAATGCTCCTTATAATCCAAATTTGGAATCATGACATTTTTGGATAATTTCGTGAACTTCTTTGTAAGTCACACATCGTCTTATTACTAAATTTTTGCATTGTTTATACAAATAAGGGTCATACCAAAAATAAGATTTTGCATCATGAATGAATTTCTTTTACCTCTAGTTTTGTTAGTCCATATGTTAAAATACCACTAACAATTTAATTTACAATATCAACATAACACGGTATTTCTCATCCTTTTACAACATAAAGTTGTTCATAAGGAAAAACTTCAGTAATTTCTTTTTCTAAATTAATAATTTCTTCTTGTTCTAGCCAAGATAGATGATCAGCAATTTGATTATCAGTTCCTTTCCTATCGACTACTACAAAATCAAACACTTGCATCATAAGTACCATCAAATTAATTTTGGTTCTGCATCCTTCTTTTCCACTAAATATTTAATTGCCGAGTGGTCAATATGCATAACACATTTAACAATAATAAGATATGACCTAAACTTATCAAAAGCATAAATAATGGCTAATAACTCTCTTTCAGTACTCTTATTGTTAATTTGAGCATCATTAAGAGTCTTACTAGCAGAGTATATGACTTTAAAAATATTATCATATCCTTGCTCTAATACAGCTCCACTTACATAATCACTAGCATTACACATTAACACACATTAATTTAATAGGTTTCTCCCAATCATGTGAAACAATTATAAGAGCAGTGATCAATTTTTCCTTTAAAGTTTCAAAGGCTTTAAGGCAATCTTGGTTTAAGTCAAATTTTTTATCTTTTCCAGAAGTTGGAATAAATGCTTTTTGATTTTTGAAAAATCTTTAATATATCGCCTGTAAAATCCAACATGTCATAAAAAGCTCCTAACTCCTCCAACAGTAGTAGGTAGAGGTAGGTTTGATATAACCTGAACTTTTACAGGATCTACTTTCATGCCACTTTCTAAAATCTTATGCCCAAGCACAATTCGTCTTGCAACCATAAATTGACATTTTTCTCAGTTTAATATGAGATTATTCATTTCACATTGTTTTAGAACTTTCTCTAAATGATTTAGACATATTTCAATCCAAATACACAAAAATCATCAATAAGGGTTTCAATCCCTTTTTCAATTAAATCACTGAAATATGACATCATACATCTTTGAAATGTTACAGGTGCATTACTTAATCTAAAGGGCATTCTCCGAAAAGCAAAAGTTCCATAAGGACTAGTAAATATTATTTTCTCTTGATCCTCTGGAGCAATAGGTATTTGATGATAATAGGTATATCCATCTAGAAAACAAATAGAAAACAAAAACACTGTACCCAGCCAGCCTATCTAACATCTGGTCCAAAAATTGTATAGGAAAACGATCCTTTATGGTGGAAAATTTTAATTTTTTATATCTATGCAGATCTGTCATCTAGTGACTTGTCTTGTTGGTTATAATACATTATTCTCATTTGTCACCACTGTCACACTTCCTTTCTTTCAAACACAGTCAATTAGACTCACCCAAGCACTATCTGAAATAGGATATATTATTCCAGCATCTAACAATTTGAAAATCTCTTTCTTAACAAATTCTTCCATCATAGGATTCAATCTCTTTTGAGGATCAACTTTTTGCTCATGTTGATCTTCCGATAAAATTCTATGCACACAAATTGAAGGGCTGACTCTTTTAAGATCAGCTAATGTCCATCCAAAGGCTTTTTTATATCTTCTAAAAGTTTCTAACAACTATTATTCTTACATATCAGTTAATTCTAAGGATACTATAACAGGTAATGTAGATAAATCTCCTAAAATTTCATACTTCAATTGTGTAGGAAGAGTTTTATGTTCTAGTTTAAGGGGTTTCTCAATAGATGAAATCAAATTCTTATTACTTTCTGTAAGGTCTAAAATTTCAAATTTTACCTTAACATGATCCAAATCTTCTTTACTCACTTTTTTAGATTCATCTTGAATTTTATCCTCATCTTGATATTCCAAATATTATTTTAAAAAATTCTTTTTCGCATGTCTTCTTAAAATATTCATGGCTAAAATATTTGTTAATATACATTCTAAAGCATTCAATCTCTTGCTCTTTTATAGGGTATCTCATTGATTTTGCAATATTAAATGTAACCTCTTGATCACTAACTCTCATAGTTAGTTCTCCTTTCTGCACATCTATCAAAGCTCTTCTAGTGGCATGGAATGGTCTTCCCAAAATGATAGGAATTTTTTTATCTTCCTCCATATAAAGTACAATAAAATCCACAGAAAAGATAAGATAAACTTATTAAACTTTTCCCAAAATATCTTCTATAACTCCTTTAGGACTTATCAACCTTTTACCAAAATATCTTCTATAACTCCTTTAGGATATGTTTCGAACGATTAGCTAACTGAAGAGTTATAGTTGTAGGTGAAATATCTCCTAAACACAACCTCCTAAAAATTGATAAAGGCATAAGATTTATAGTGGCACCTAAATCAAATAATTCTATTCCAAAAAATCTTTCACCAATAGCATAAAGAATAGAAAAACTTCCAAGATAATTAAGTTTTTCAGGAAGCTTCTTCTGAATTATAACGCTACACACTTCACTCAGTGCAACAGTCTCATTATCTACAAACTTCTTTTTCTTAAATATACCCTTCATGAACTTCACATAGCTTGGCATTTGTTCTAAGGCTTCAATAAATGGATTATTTATCTTGAAATTTCTCCTAAAATTTTGAAAATTGGTTATCTCTATTTTTCTGCTTCAATCTTTGAGGAATTGGAGGTGGTGGTATTTCTACAGTAATTTTCATTAGTTTAATAGGACATTCTGACTCAAAATGAGAATCTTCACCAGATTTTTCATTTTCTACCTCATCTTTTCAACTTCAACTTCCACTTATTTTGAACTATGTTTTCCATATCTTTTTCGCTTCTTAGTTGAATAGCTTTAATTTGTTATTTATTCTGATCTTTAAAATTTACTTCCACATTACTAGGAAACGATCCTTGATGACTATTGCTAAAAGCAGTAGCAATAAATCCCAATTGATTTTCCATGTTTCTAATTTCATCTCCTTGACTTTGTAATTGGCTTCCTATTTGCAATATCAGTTCTTCCATTGACAAGTTCTTCTTCTTACTCTGCAAATTATTAAAACCTTGGGGGTAATATGGTTTATAAGTTGGATTTCCTTGATTGTTTTTCCTTGATATAAGTTGGATTTCCTTGATTGTTTGAGTTTCCCAATGGGTTCGCAGCGTTGTTTCCTCATTGTGAATTCATAGCATTAGAGAGATGGTTACTCCAACTAAAATTTTGATGATTCTTCCAACTAGGATTACAATAAATGGCATGAGGATTATTAGAACCATTATTTATTGCATTTAAGGTCTCAAATGATAATTGAAATTCTATCATTTGTCCCAATGAGTTTTTCTCAAGCACAGGTGATGGTTTGAGAATAATTCATTCCATATTGGCCTATCCTCTTTAATATAACAATTATTTGGGTAGCTAACACAGATATTGCATCAAAATCATGAACACTAGTTACTCTTATTTAATTTACCCTTTTAGAGGGCCATTGAAAATTATTAGTAGCCATCTCTTTAATTAAAGAACATGCTTCATGGAATGGTTTTGACATTAATTATCCACCAGCAGCAGCATCAATTATCGATCTAAGTGATCTAATCAATCCATTATAAAAAGATTGAACTATTAACCAGTCTGGCAATGCATGGTGTGGTGACTTGCTAAGGAGATATTTAAATCTTTCTCGGGCTTCATAAATTGATTCTCCTTTAAACTAACAAAAAGATGTAATATCATTTCTACAATTAATAGTTTTTAAAGGTGGGAAATATTTAGATAAAAATTTTTGAGATAAGCCTCCCCAAATTCACCTCCCCAAATTCAGATAGATCCAGGTGCTAATGAGTTTAACCACAATGAGTTTAACCACATCTTATCTTTATCCCTTGGTGAAAAAGGAAAAAGTGTAATTCTAACGACATTATTCAACACTCCATCATATTTAAAAGTAGCAGACAATTCTAAAAAACTAGCAAGGTGTAGATTAGGACCTTCGTTGGTGTTCCCCAAAAATAATTGTTTTGTACCATTTAGATAATAGCAGGTTGAAGCTCAAATGAATTGGCAACTACATGAAGAATCTGTATACTCAAATGAATTTTATCTGTTGTAGGATTAGCATAAGGTGAAGAGTTAAATTTAAATGCTTAAGATTATAATGTGAACTACAATTTTAAACTACAAAAGTGAAGTGTCAAATTTAAATATAAAGTAATAGAGTGGATGTTTAATAAAATTCAGTAAAAAGACAAAGTTACTTAAACTAATTCCTAAACTTTTAAAAAGAAAATTAAGAAAACTAAACAAGTTTTTATGATGAAGAGCTCAAATTTAAGAAAGCATCCTTCCCCTTTGCAATGAGTATATGGAGTTTAAAGAAATTAAAATCATTTGAAAATATATGTATGTCTATTTTTTTTGTGCAAATAGGAGCAATCCTATAAGTTACCCTCTTCTAAGTGCATAAAGAACATTGACTAATCCAAAGTTTTGTCCCTAATTTCATGTCCTTAATTTCATGATTAGGCTGAGGGGATACCGCTGCCACTCCAGAGCTCCCACTACTCTCTAACCCGAGGACTAACAATCTCGCATCAGTTTCCAATCAACTGGACCAAATTGGTGATTTTAATCTATCATCATAAAATCTCCAATTCTTCATCCAACAAAGTATATTTCTCTATTTTTTTGCACTCAACTCCATGGACGACATCCTCTCTCATTAAGTCAAATGTGATTCTCACTATGTGGTGGATATAATATCCCTTTCAAATCGTATGTTTCTCAACATATTTTAACAATTCAATTGGCGAAATTAAAAAGTGAATAAAGATCGGAGTTCAAATCATCACAAATCATTGACACTTAAAACCGTATAAAACAAAATATTTTCTTCACAAAACCATATCTCAAACTAGGGAGAAGGATAAAGAAGACTACGCAGAATTCATGAGAAGGATACGATAAAACACGGATTTCATATATAAAAAGAAGTTTACAAACAAAAGAAATGAAAAGTACAACTTAACTCACAATCCTTTCGAAGCAAATCTTTAGAAGTTCTCTCCAACCCTTTATCTCTTTGCAAGAACTCTCAATTCTCTCTTAGAAGTTTAATGAAGAAGAAATCTCTCACCTTCCCTCTCCTCTTACAATCCTTGAAGAAAATCTCCAAGCCCTTGACTTTCTCTCTCTCTCTCTCTCCTCCCTTTACACGCCTCCTCCTTCAATTTCTTAAAAACCCTCTCTTTTATTAAAGGCTGCCTCCCTCCAAAAAGAATTCAAAATTCCCTCAAAAACTCCTTCCAAAAGTCATCCCTTTTGAATTCAAAAGACATGTCCACTGATTAAGGAGACACATCCCTCCATAAAAGAACCTTCCAAAGTGTCTAGATGCATTGAATCACTCCAAGGGGTGTTTAGAACAAGTGTCCCTTTGAAAATTTGCGGAAAATTAGTTTTGATCTACCTTAATTCTGCAAAAAGTCATCTCTGGTGCATCTGGCGCTAGTTATGGCGCATCTGGCACCAGCTATTTGTAAAATGGTGCTTCTGGCGCTAGAATTCCAAAATTCGCTGTTTTGGCTCGAAATTTTATCCTTTTTTTGCTAATTTTTCACCAAAGGCCTAAATATAACATACCTGCAACAAAAAAATTAAAATACCTATCTTTAAAGTGCAATATCACCAAAAATAAGCATAAAATGTCTACTTAAAAAAATGTATACTTAAAACAACATATTATTTTGGTGTATCATATACCTACAACAAAATATAACAAAAATATATTTCATTAAATAGCAATATCATTTAAAATAAGCATTAAATATGCAAAATAAAAGTAACATATTTTAGGCATTTTAGAATCCCCAAAACTTAATTGTTACTTGTCCTCAAGTAACATGTTTTTTTGAAATATTAAAAATGTTAAAATGTGGTAGTGGGTTTCATTAAAGACCTTTATTGTATTGTCCTATAAGTGTGGTAGTTATGACTTTAGAAAAATCATAGTAATTCTGGCTAGAAATAAGACATCTGAATTTTTTGTAATCAAGTCCAAGAATTATAATTTTCATTTCAAAAATTATTTATAGTTTGAAAAACATAAAGATCCAAGAAAAATTAATGATAGAATTTGAGAGAATTGTATTAGTAAAGATAAAATAATACTTTAAGAAAATTAAAACTTGCAACTGTAATAAAACCTCTTTCTTTAAAATGATTCAAGTGAAGTCAATTTTAAAATTTTCATTTCAAAAATTATTTGTAGTTTGAAAAACATAGGGATCCAAGAAAAATTAATGATAGAATTTGAGAGTATTCTATTAGTAAAGTTAAAGTAATACATTAATAAAATAAAAAAACTCAGAACTGTTATAAATCCTCTTTCTTTAAAATGATTCATATGAAGTCAATTTTTTATTAGGCATCCCCTCAAGCTTCTCCTCACTTTCACATATACTTTCTTTTCTTTCTTTCTCTTTTCTTTTTCCTTTTCTTTTCCTTTTTACTTTCAAAATGATTTTCAATCCTCTCTTTTATTTTTCTTAGCGATAATTACTATATCTGGATTAGCCTTTAATGATTTTGAACTTCACTATCCCTTCACTATCCTTCCTCCTCTTAAAGTTAAAAACTCATCACATTTCTTTACTTTGATCATTTGTACTAGTTTTCAAAAATGATTTTTCAAAGAGACCCAATTCTATAAAAGTACAGATCTAAGATCTCTAGTATTTCAACAAAGACAATTTCTTTTCTACTTTAAAAAGAAAAATCATATCCTTATTCCCTTTTACTTAATATCTTAATTCTTAAATCTAATTTTTATCACCAAAAAATTACTTAAGTCTACCACAACATCTATATAATCAAAAAAATAAAGTTCTTTAAAAATAACACCACATACACTATATTATTTTAAAAAGATATTTTCTTTAAATATAGTTTCTTAAGGACAAATAAAATTATAATTTCAAAAGTTTTTCTCCCTCCCCCCAAACTTAGATTTTTTCTTAACAGGTTAAAACATTTAAATTTGAAAATATAGAAGCAGAAAGAAAATTTTAAAAATAATTTTCTATAAAGGGTTCAACATGAAAGTATGCAGGTATTAAAAACAGGTATATAGCAGCAATAGAGCTTAACTAACGTGTATCTATCAAATAGAAATTGCTAAGTATAAGAGTTTTTTTTAAGCATAACAAACATACATAACAAAAGTGGTATAGTAAAACAATCAGCAGTGCAGTAACACAAATAACAATCAGTGATAAATCCAAATTGAAACAAATCCACAACAACAATTACTACACCGAATAGTTCAGAACTTCTAAAAACATAAATAAATAAATATAAAGAAACATAATGATACACCAAAACAATATGTTGTTTTAAGTATATTTTTTTTGCTTATTTTTGGTGATATTGCAATTTAAAGAAGTGTATTTTCATGTTTTTATTGTAGATATATCAATTTTAGGCATTTGGAGAAAAAGTAAAAAAACAGGACGAAATTTAGAGCCAAAATAATGATTTTTTTAATTATGGCGCATGATGCGTCAGATTGGGGCTAGATGCTCCGAATCGGTGCAAGTTGTGCCAGATTGGCACCAGATGTGCCAAAACCCAGAAAAGTGCGGTCTTCAACAAACTGGCACATGATGTACCAGATTGGCGCCAGATGCGCCATTTGACAGATAGTTGGCGCATGATGTGCTAGATTTTGCGCCAGATGTGCTAGGGATGACTTTTTGTGGATTCAGGCGGTTTGAGATGAAGTTTATGAAAATTTTGAAAGGGACACTTGTTTTAAACACCCCTTGGAGTAATTTATTGCATCTAGACACTTTGGAAGGTTCTTTTATGAAGGGATATGTCTCATGGATCAATGAACGTGTCTTTTAAATTTAAAATAGTTGACTTTTAATCAGAATTTTGAAGTGAATTTTGAGTTCTTTTTAGAGGGAGGCAGCCTTTGATAAAAGAGAGGGAAGTATAGGGCTTAAAGAAAAGGTGTGTGTCGTGAATGCAAGAAAGAGAGTTAGAGAGAAAGAGAGAATAACGGAATTTTGAAGTGAATTTTGAATTCTTTTTAGATGGAGGCAGCCTTTGATAAAAGAGAGGGAAGTATAGGGCTTGAAGAAAAGGTGTGTGTCATGAATGCAAGAAAGAGAGTTAGAGAGAAAGAGAGAATATCAAGGGCTTGGAGATTTTCTTCAAGGATTGTAAGAGGAGAGGGAAGGTGAGACATTTCTTCTTCATTACACTTCCAAGAGAGAATTGAGAGTGCATGTAAAGAGAGAAAGGCTTGGAGAGAACTTCTAGGAGTTTGCTTGGGAAAGATTGTGAGATAAGTTGTGTATTTTATTTCTTTTATTTTGTAAACTTATTTTTATATATGAAATCAATGTTTTGTCGTATCCTTCTTGTAAATTCTGAGTAGTTTTCCTTATCCTCCTCCCTACTTAGATTGAACTTTGTGAAGAATTGAGTTTATTTTATAAGGTTTTAAATGTCAACAATTTGTGATGATTTGAACCTTGATCTTCATTTATTTTCTAATCTAACCAATTGAATGTTAAGATATATTGAGAAACATATGTTCCAAAAGGTCTATGATTTCTACAACATGGGGAGAATCACATCTGATTTCATCGGAGAGTATTTCATCCATGTAGTCAGGTGCGAATATATAAGGAAATATACTTTGTTGGATGCAGAATTAGAAATTTTAAGGCGACATATTAAAATCCCCAGTTTAGTTCAATTGATTGGAAACTGATGCGAAATTTTTAGCCCTCAAGGCAGAGTAGTGGGAGCTCTTGAGTGGCAGTCGGTATCCTCCCATGCTAACCAGCAAATTATGGACCAAACTCTGGATTATTCAATGTTTCTTATGCACTATATATATTCAAATGATTTTAGTTTCTTAACAATCCATATACTCATTGTAAAGGGAAAGGATGCTTTCTCCAATTTGAACTTTCCTTCAAAACATCTTAGTTTTAATTTTCGTAAATTTACTTTGAAAGTTTATCAATTAATTTTGCTATCTATGTCTTTCAATTGAACTTCGTTTTTCAACTACATTTTAACTAGCATTCACTTGTTATCTAATATTCAAATTTTGTACTTTACTTTTTGTATTTTTAAAATTATACTTTACATTATAATCTTAATAACATATTCATTGGCATTTCTAACTTCCATATGAGATCGATATCTAGGACTCCATTAGAGCCCTTTATTACTTGTGTGATACGTATACTTGTGATATTTTTAAAGGGGATTTTGAAGTTTAAAGATTTTGAAAAGATAAAACTATTTTAATTGAAGTTATTTTGTTGGGATTAATTTGCATTATTGCTATTGTATGTGTCGTGTGTATTTTATAATATTGAAAAATATTGGCAAAATTGACACACTAAATCCACCCGCATCAAGTTTTTGGAGCCGTTGCCGGGGAAATAACAAAAAGTAATAGTAAGTTATTTTACAACTTATAGTATTTTTATTTTAAAAATTCAAAAAAAAGAGTGTTTGTAATTTTGTTTGAATATTTTCTTATTTAAGTGTGTTTGCTATTTTAAATTACTTGTTGTATTTGTTTATGCATAGTGTAAGATCTCAAAATTTAGTACCTTATGATTCTGAGTTAGAAAGACTATTTAGAAATTTTTGAAAACAACAAAAAGAGATAGACCATATTAGCAAAATGGCTTGAAATTTGAGTAATAATGGAAATGAAAATGAACAACATCAGAGACCTTTAAGAGATTATGTTAATCCTACAATAGATGAAATCATTTAAGTCTACAAAACCCTGTTGTAGTTGCCAATTCATTTGAGCTTAAACCTGCTATTATCAAAATAGTTTAAAATAATTAGTTTAGGGGAACACAAACTGAAGATCCTAGTTTACACCTTGCTAGATTTCTAGAATTCTGTGCTACATTTAAATACGATGGAGTGTTGAATGATGTCGTTAGACTTACAATTTTTCCTTTTTCACTGAGGGAAAAAGCTAAGATGTGGTTAAACTTGTTAGCACCTGGATCTATCAGAACTTGGAGAGATTTATCACTAATATTTTTTTCTAAATATTTCCCACCTTCAATAACTATTAAGCTTAAAAATGATATTACATATTTTTGTCAGTTTTAAGAGGAATAAATTTATGAAGCCTGGAAAAGATTTAAAGATATCCTTAGAAAGTTTCTACATTATATGTTGCCAGATTGGTTAATCATTCAAACTGTTTATAATGTATTGTTTGGATCTCTTAGATCGATAATTGACATTGTTGTTGGTGGATCATTAATGTAAAAACCATTCGATGAAGCATATTATTTAATTGAAGAGATGACTAATAATTATTTTCAGCGGCCCTCTGAAAGGATAAATCCAAAAATAGAAGCCAGTATTCATGATTCTGATGCAATATCTATGTTAGTTGCACAAATTACTGTTATATCATATAAGATAGATCAATATGGAATAAATTATTCTCAGACATCACCTATGCTTGAGAAAATTCATTGGGATAAATTATAGAATCTAAATCTTCTTATGAGACCTTAAATGTAAAAAATAATCATTTTAATAATCCGTATGCTAATTATTACAATCCTAGTTGGAAGAATTATCTAAATTTTTGTTGGAGTAACAATAATTCTAATGTTGTAAATCTTCAACGAGGAAACCACACTTTCAACCCCTTGGGAAAGTCCAACAATTAAGGAAATCCAACTTATAAACCTTATGTATTGGGAAACTCCAACAATTAAGGAAATCCAACTTATAAACCTTATTATCCTCCAGGTTTTTATAATTTGCTGAGTAAGGAGAAAAATTTGTCAAATGGAAGAATATATATTTCAAATGGTGAGTCAATTACAAATTCAAGGAGCTACAATTAGAAACATGAAAAATCAATTCAGATGTATTGCTACTACACTTCGCAATAGACCTCGAGGATGAAAGTTGATGAAAGAGGGAAGTAAAATTTGAAAAAATAATATTGACGTAAATATATATTTAGTTTTAGAATAATATAAAATCAAATTGACCCCATATTTTTCATATTTTAAATGAAAGAGCGATGTACCTCAAATCATGTATCTATCCCGAAGGATAAACACAAGACTTGAGGATGAGACTCAATCAAAGAAATTAAGAAATATATGACATCCATTTGGTCTGCGAAACCTTTATATTTGCCGACAAGTTCCCATATTTAATATAAAGAATTAAATAGGGTTTATTTTAAGCTAGGTTCAGACTTGATTCCTATTAGGGAAAGCCCTTATAGGTAATTACATCTTAAATGACTAAAGTCACCTAAGAAGACTCTCGATACAAATCAGGAAATTTTATCTTCAAAGGGTTTCAAAAGGTAGGACTTCTTAATGAGATCGGACATAGAGGTGTGAAAGGGGATTGGTTTAAATTTGAAACATTTTGTTGTGAAGTCCAAGGGAGGAAGAACTAGAGGATGTCATAGATCAAGAGGAGAACCCCGGTGACTTCCCAAGCTATCCTACTGTTTGTGTATTGTTTTGAGTTTCGTTTTGAGGAGAAATATTTAGTTGTTTCATTCTGCCAATTTTTTTTGTTAGGGCTTACATTCGTACAAAACGATCACACAAATAGCCTAGAAGATGTGAGGATTTAGGTCATGATGGACGACAACCTTAGAATCCTAAGACGAATTAGGGCTTATATTGTATAGAAGGGCTATACAAAGGCCTAAAGATAAGGTGAGGATTTACGTTACATAAGAAAGCAACCTCGAAGTCCTAAGGCTTTGTTGTTTAAGTCTAAGGAAGGAAGATTCGTTTAGCTGAGGAAAATAGGTTTTGCTGTTGAAGATGGCCGTGCTGCCCACCATGCTAGGTCCAAGCTCCTTGCCGTAATGAGTTTGAGTTTTCTACTAAGTCAAGTTATGATGTCAGATTAGGTGGCCCTATGGTT